>NW_024679906.1:0-1007 GCF_008729295.1 Plectropomus leopardus | reverse complement strand
ATACATTTCAACCGTTGAGTTTTGCGTCTTGTTTATACTGTTTACATTGTTTTTTTGCCTTATTTATCGCACATGTACCTTTTTTTTTTGATATCCCATTGCTGCTATAAGGCAAATTTTCCAAATGTTGGACTAATAAATGACAATCTTATCTTGATTTCTTCCAAAAACATGGGAAGTACCCAATGAAAAACGAAATGAAGACATAACCCCAAAATTAGCTGGCTATTCGCTGAATATCCAGGTGGTACCCGGTGGTTTGCTCAAAACTTCGGCTGATTTCAATGTACATAGCGCGTACGTTCCACGCTTCCATTCAAATCTTAACTTTTGGGTCTGAAAGCTCCTGGCGGGCTTTCATTAGGGATCGTCTTTTTGCCTATTGTCTGGCTCAAGTCCACTCTAAGTCGAAGTTTCCGGCACAAGTTATGTTTAACGGGGTGGAGTTGTTAGCATCAGCCTCCCAACCCTGAAAGACCAGATGCTGGATTTAGTCTTACCTCTACTTTGAAACCTTCCATGGTTCCTACGACTTCTTCGGTATATCTTTCAAGAGTCGTGGAGATACCCTAGCCTCTTCGCCGTGGCAACGTACCAAAATCCATGGAAACCTAGGTGTCTTATGCAAGGCAAGCCCCTTAAACGTGGCATCGACCACGTGTGAGGGATATCTGGGGGTCCATGATTTCACAGAGGAATTGTGGATTCCGGAGTTCGGATCGTCTAACCCTAACCCGACCTTTTGAAGAGTTACCTGATGCAATAACACCTCTTAGATGGAAACCCGCCTTATATCAAAGTAATTTCTCGACTCAGGGCCTCAACACTGATTCTTCTAAATGGTCCTAATGAGAACTCTTAGCTCTAGAAAAGAGTAGAAAAGAAATACTACAAAATAGACCTTTCTGGTTTTGAAAAGAACGGAAGATGTTGAAGGTTAGGAGATAAATCAGATGCACTTAGGGTTAAGAAAACGTACAGAAGCACCACAGAGGAAAGCAAAAAGA
>NW_024679905.1:0-347 GCF_008729295.1 Plectropomus leopardus | reverse complement strand
CTATAGTATGGAAAAATGTCAAAATATGACACCTCCCAAAAAAAGCTGAAAACACCTCAAAACAGCATAAAATAGCATGCTAAGACACGTCATAGCAAAGAAACTTTCAAAAACAGTCAAAACACCATAAAATAGGATGTTGTAAAAATGACTGAAAAGGCAAGGCTATAGTATGGAAAAATGTCAAAAAATAACTTCTCCCAAAAACAGCTGAAAACACCTCAAAACAGCATAAAATAGCGTGCCAAGACACAGCGTAGTAAAGAATCTTTCAAAAACGATTAAAAACACCAAAATGTCAAAAACATCGTATAGTATGGCGAAAAATGTCAAATTTTGACATGTCC
>NW_024679903.1:0-262 GCF_008729295.1 Plectropomus leopardus | reverse complement strand
GACCAAACCAAATTCAGGTGTTTTTGGACGTTTTTGCAACATTGTTCACTATGATGTAGCTTAATATGCTATTTTAGGTTGATTTCAGCAGTTTTCAGCTGTTTTTGGGAATGGTCATTTTTTGACATTTTTGCCATACTATAGCCTTGCTTTTTTGGTCATTTTTTCGACGTTCCAAATTTGGATGTTTTTGGACGTTTTTTTCCAACATTCTGTGCTACGGCACTGTTCAACATAATATTTCATGTCGATTTCAGCAGTT
>NW_024679902.1:0-288 GCF_008729295.1 Plectropomus leopardus | reverse complement strand
GCTGTATCTGATTCATCTATGCCCCTTTAGTTGGTGAAATTGATCGTAACTGCTCAAGTGTTTGGAGGCAGTTAGATTTCACCTGTCCTCTTTTTATTATTGTTTCATTGTATTATGTTCAGTATTGTTGCTATTTAAACCTTAATAACATGTATTTCCTTTATAATGTATATCTGCATTGAGGCCAATCCTGGAAAGCAATCTGTGTCAACTCCTGTTTTTTTTTTTAATGTGACATATGTAGACACACAACTGACTTGACTTTGGTCTACAATGACAAATATTCAG
>NW_024679901.1:0-607 GCF_008729295.1 Plectropomus leopardus | reverse complement strand
TTCAAGACATTTACACTGTAAATTGATGCAGAAAAGGCACAAAAAAATAACTGCTACATATCTATTCAAAGATTTTCAGTAGACTGTTGAGTCAAGTTTTCAAGCTACGTATACTTAAAGCATGTTGTCTCTAGCGGGTAATGTTACGTCCGATCCCTCTCACACTTTATTTAAAGAATATCAGCTTGTGCCGTCACACAGAAGATTCAGCCCATCATCCTATTTGAGGGCTTTTAGGTAGCCTCAGGGTTACCTGGGTCAAACACTAAAGTAAATGCAATTAATAATTTGTTACACTGCGTCTACTTTTCATAATGTCTGCTGTGATTTTTAGCATTTGTGGTATGGTTTTATTGTTTGGTTAAATGTGGTTTGGTATTTGTGTATCTATGTTAACAGTTGATGTCCGGCAAAATACAAATTTCAGATTTTCATTTGATAACAAAGTGAAATTGGCGCCTAAAAATTCCCCAGAATGTGGTAAATCAAGTGTTTAATGCTGAAAATTTTCTGGCAGAGGACCCCCAATACCCTATTTCATATGTCCCACCAATGTCAACACAAAACCAGCCTCCTTGAGTGTTTTAGTTGAGAAAATGAACTCAAA
>NW_024679900.1:0-235 GCF_008729295.1 Plectropomus leopardus | reverse complement strand
AAATGCATTATTGTAAAGATTTTTTCTTTTATATTTAAAGTCCTTCAACTGCAGTAAATCAGTTCTTGGTCAAATTTAGACCAGCCTTACATCTCTAACTCTATCTTTACCTTAAGCACAGTAATGGTGTGATTAATAATTAACATCACCTGGTGCAGAACCCATTACATAGGCGAAATCAATATTTAAAAAAAAAAAAAACTAATTATATCATGCCATTTTTACATGTATATAG
>NW_024679899.1:0-274 GCF_008729295.1 Plectropomus leopardus | reverse complement strand
TCTGTCAGTCCATCTCAGATGAGCTCAGGCTAAGAGAAGTCTGTTGCTTTTTATGGATGTTGTTTCACTTTGCATAGTAGAGTCTGAACATGCATTTTTAGATGCAACAATGAAATGTGTTTACTGGCAATGGTTTTCAAAGTGTTCCCAAACCCATGTGGCAATATGCTTTATAAAATCATGTTGGTTTTTACTCCAGTGCCTACTGAAGGATCAAAGGTCACAAGTATTCAGTTTATTGTTCTGCCAGATGAGGCTGATGACTGTTGTGCCA
>NW_024679898.1:0-458 GCF_008729295.1 Plectropomus leopardus | reverse complement strand
GTTGGAAATACAGAAATCACACAAGCTGAACAGAACAAATATACATATATAATAACCGAACTCCAATTAATTATATGACAGTTTTCAATAAGCAACTATCTGCTAATAGATGAGTGGATTTTCATATGTGTAAGCCGCCCTGCCCAGACCTGTGAGATATATTATTATACCTACACAGACCAATGAGATATATATTAGACCTACACAGACCAATGAGATATATATTAGACCTACACAGACCAATGAGATATATATTAGACCTACACAGACCTATGAGATATATATTAAACCTACACAGACCTATGAGATATATATTAGACCTACACAGACCTATGAGACATATATTAGACCTACACAGACCTATGAGATATATATTAGACCTACACAGACCTATGAGACATATATTAGACCTACACAGACCTATGAGATATATATTAGACCTACACAGACCTATGAGA
>NW_024679897.1:0-457 GCF_008729295.1 Plectropomus leopardus | reverse complement strand
TCATTCGGGTTCATAAACACAAGAATCTCTGCAGCCACCATGTTGGAACGACAGTTTCAATGGCGTGCTCACTGAGCCAATAGGAGCTTTAATGGGGTTTTTGGGGATCAACAGCCAATCATTACCTGAGCTGAAGAGCACAAGTTTTTGTAGTTTCAAGGCATGAATTGCAATAGTTGCGACCATGTATACACATGCATCCAAACAATCCTGCGTTCACACACGCAAATTCACAGACACTTGTCACTAGTACAATGATGCCCTACAGCAACCAGTTCATGAGTTATAAAAGGCCATGTGGCAAAAAGTGTGATTGTGCGGGTTTGTCTGTGTGTATTTGTGTCTCTGTGTGTGTGTCTTTGTCTTTCTAAGTTCTTAGTCCAGCTGTCCTTTGGCTCATTACTCATCTTTCCACAAAATCTTGTCCACATCTGTCAATCCATTTGGAAGTTATGCG
>NW_024679896.1:0-872 GCF_008729295.1 Plectropomus leopardus | reverse complement strand
TCCATTAACCCTCAAATTGCGCAAATTGAAATTGCGAATGTTAAATATGCCTAATGGAAACACTTCAATTAAAAAAGACAAAACTCATTTATTGCAAAAAAAGTTTTAACACTTGCATGATTGCTGGCGATTTGAGGAAGCCATATTTTGCAAAACTGCAATTGAAACACTTTTTTTTTGTCTTTTCTAGGTCACATGATGCTGTGTCTATGAGCTTGTCAGTAGGAACTGGCTCCCTCGTGATGCAGCAGGAGCTACAAGAGCTGTTACTGCATCACGTAACTCTGAGAAAGTTGAGCGAATCATCCAGAAGTTTTGAATCCACAACTCCTCTGTGAAATCACCAACTATCACCTCCCAGAAATTCTCTCATATGTGGCCGCTTGCCTTTACATTATGGCTCCATAACACATCTACATGGCCTTTGATTGGAAATAATGGCGGCTAATGCGGTGGCTGCAATAGAAATAAAGCTGAGCTAATGTTTTGAAGATCCATCGCCATGGTTACTGGGATGTTATCGTGAGAGGAGAAGTAGCAGAACATCACTCTATAAATGCAATCCGCAATTGTGTTTAATCGATATTTCGAAAATATCGCTTCAGTTTGGCGCAAATCTGTAATGGAAACCTGCCTATTCAGATGGTGATGATGTATGAATTCAGAGGGTGTGTGTGTGTGTGTGTGTGTGTGCGTGTGTTAGGGGAAGGTTAGGTTTATGAAATCATGCAGCAGCAGATCAGTACCTCTGCCCTTGTGTCTGATTCAACTGGCTGGATCTCTACAGCCTATAGCCAACACAGACATAGGAGAGAGGAAAGAACACACACACACACACACACACACACACACACACACACACACACACACAC
>NW_024679895.1:0-1933 GCF_008729295.1 Plectropomus leopardus | reverse complement strand
AAAGTCTGCTAGACTCTTCCCCACTATTTCAGATTTAGGAGCCTGCCTGAGGCATCTCCCATGTAGTCTGGGTGATCGAGAATGGATTTAATAATCTTCACAAAATCCTTAAATGATACGTTGTCTAGAAGGTTAGCTCACTGATATGCTAGTGCTCTTCCCCATATTATCCCAGCACATACTGTACCTTATCTTCATGATATCAGTAGTAAAGGTTAATGGTCGCTGACTAAAAACCATGCAACATTGTAGCAAAAAGCCTCTGCATTGGTTGCAATCACCTGTGAATGGTGCTGGGTCTGTGGCGTATGACTCCCTCTTAATTGGTGACGTGACTGCTGGTGTCAGAGCAGCCGACTCCAGCTGGGGCTGAGCAGGTGGTGGAGCTGGGGAGGCAGAGGAAGTAAGGAATGACACTAAATCTGCATTGTGTCACCTGATTCAATAGAGCCTCGTTCTGTTGTGCTTACGTTTGCGAGTGTTTATCTGTCTTGTTCCAGCAGGATTCCTTGTATGGTGAGTGTGCACTGCATGTTGCTGATTTCTGAATCTGAGCTAGCTGGGTCCATGATGGTCAGTCCTTTCTGTTATGAATTAACCAGGACAGACGGGACCCAAACACTGAGACTCAGAGACAAAGGCAAGAAGTCAGACTATAATATAGAAATCCAAAATTGCATAAAAAGTCATTATAGACTATATTACATCATTCAAATTAGCATAAAAGGTTAAATTATGCTGTGTCATCCAAAGTAGCATTAAAAAGTCACACTATAGTTTTTTTGTACAAACATGAAAATGTCATTATACAGTAAATGTATAGTATTTCATCCAATTTAGCATTAAAAATCATAACATATTATGTAATTTAACATAGCATAAACAAGTCATACTATAGTATGTCGTTAAAAATAGCATAAAAAATAGTTGTGCAACATTTAGTTAAAAGCAGACAAGAAATGTCATACTATATACTGTTGTCTAAAATTGAATAAAAAGTCATACTGTCAAGTTGTTCAAAATAGCATAAAACGGTCATAGTATAGTATGTTGTCAAAAAACAACATAGAAACATCATACTATAGTATGTCGTTGAAAATACCAGAAAAAACAGTTGCATATACTTCGTTGTCCAAAGTATCATTAAAGTCATAGGCTACAGTAGTATGTTGTTAAAAACAGCATTTAAAAAGTCAGAATATAGTATATAGTAATGATACTTTATGTGCCATCCGTGTAATAAAGGTGGGAGACACCTTGTTTCTGAATGATCTGACTTGAAAGGAGCATTTGGAAAACAACAGTGGACCAAAAGTGGACCCTGGAGGAACCCCTTAGTGAAGATGAGCAACAGAGGAGATGGTACTTTCGACAACAATGGAGAAGGTTCTATTTGAGAGGTAAGTATTTAGCAGTTGTTTCCTTTAAACTAACCCAGGATTTAGATGTTGCAGGAGAACAGAGTGATCCTCTGTATCGAATGCAGGTACTCAAAGATAAAAGCACCAGGATGGGGCAGTCACCACGGTTGGCTCTTAAAATAAAGTCAATGCAGACCTTGACAAGGGCTGTCTTTGTGCTATGGCAGACGCTGAAACCAGACTGCAAGCTGTAAAAAGTATTTTTTTTAATTAATAAAAGAGACTAATTTGGTTGAAATAACCCTCTACAGCACCTTATATTTCAGTGGTGGTTGAATTAACTATTAATCTTTAAAACCATTTGGAAAGATGACGGAAGTCAGTGAACTATTAATAATAGATAAAACAAAAGGACCAACAATGTTAGGGTTAGGGTTAGCTAACCCTAACTGATAATCGCATGCAGCATGTATGATTAGACTGATGGGTTTTAGTAACTCCAATTAAAACCCAAAGAAGCCATGCAGAGCAAACAGAGAGGATAGCCATGCTACCACCAGTCGCAGTCTTGA
>NW_024679894.1:0-422 GCF_008729295.1 Plectropomus leopardus | reverse complement strand
GTGTCTTTCAAAATCAACTTAGAACATAGGTAAAAAACTTTGTGTTAAGGTTTACTTACTTAGTTTTAGGGAACAAAAGTATGTGGTTAGATTTAGAAAAAAATATCATGATTTGACCTAAATTAAGTTACATTTCTATCATAATGGAACATCATGTGACATACATCACTAGCAAAGCATGCTAAACATACTAGCACACTATGTTGGTATTAAAATAACTCAACTGACTTTTCAAACTGGAAATGAACAGCAAGCTCCTGGATAAAAATCCAGAGTTTGGAGCTACAGAGGAGGAGCTGCAGAAAATGCCGATGCCATGGGTCGATGCTGATGGGTCATCTCCTACTGCTGCTAAAGGGTGCCTCTGTGCATCTATGTATAACTTTTGGTTTTATCTGTGACACAAACAGCAGGCTCCCAGG
>NW_024679893.1:0-602 GCF_008729295.1 Plectropomus leopardus | reverse complement strand
TCACATCCATCATTTTGTCATAAAAATGTTTTTATCTATCCACATTGCTTAGGCTCCCAACAATTATCTGCTGTATGTGTTCAATTGTGTTTTTTTCTTCTTTTTTTCTAAACTCATTTAAATTGAATATATAGAAAAGTCTTTAAAGTATGACCTTTTGCCTTTGCTACAAAATGAGCTTTTATGTTTTACTAAATACGACTTATTACATAATATGCAGCATTTTTCTTTAAAAATAACAATTAAAAGACTCTAGCAGTAATCGCAATCATCACTAATGACCCACTTGAAGTGTGTGGCGGTGTCTTTATCTACAGAGACTATGAGACTAAGATTATGGTGATAGTCGTGGCTGGAGGTAATTCGTTTTGGGTCGTCCATCCATTTTACCGTCCCATTGTTGTGAACGCAATATCTCAAGAAAACCATGTGGGAATTTCTTCAATTTTGGCACTTGTGCTTACTTAAACTCAGCAATGAACTGGTTAAATTTTGGCTGAATTTGGAAATTAGAGAACAATTCTCCAAAAATAAAAACAATAAATATATTACCATTAAAAAAATATAATCCATGCAGATTAATTCGGCCTTTATTAACACTA
>NW_024679892.1:0-495 GCF_008729295.1 Plectropomus leopardus | reverse complement strand
ATTTTAATAGATTTCAAAGAATGATTATAATTTTTAAACAATTTATCAGTTCATTTCACTGTTTTTTTTTGTTTGTTTTTTACCTTCCACTTTGTTAATTTTTTGTTTGTCTAGTTTATTTTAAACTAATTTTCAGGTAATTTTCTTTTAATTCATTTACTAATTTCTTAATAAATTCTGTGTTTTCCCATGTTACAAAGGGTTAAGGATAACCAGGGATTAGCCTGGGTCTCTCTGCAGGAAAAATGAATCATACATTGGGAAAAAAATTATCAGTACAGTGCAGAAAAATTAACATATCTCTCATGTCTTTTATTCAGGTAGTTTTGCTAAAAGCTTACAGTAAACTCCTGTTAGAGGAGGTTATCTGGAGCAGGAGAAAGAACAAATTTTCACTGTGTAGAAACACAAAAGTTTTCTTGGTAATGTGTCACAAAAACCCACATGAAGAGCTAAAGAGACATAAAAGAGAGAGAAGTAGACGAACTAAAAAGC
>NW_024679891.1:0-917 GCF_008729295.1 Plectropomus leopardus | reverse complement strand
CACACACACACACACTCACACACACAGTCATCATCACTAATTTCCTCTTTTTTGTGCTGCCAAACAAAAACAGGTGGGAAATGTCAAAGTGTGTGTGTCTAAGTATCAACAGCTGTAAGTGTGTGTGCGTCTGTGTGTGTGTGTGTGTGTGTGTGTGTGTGTGTGTGAGAGAGACTGACATGTTGAAGACTATAATCAGCTGGTTGTGGATGGAGAACAGGCTGGTTAAAACATGTTAATGTTGTTAATTGCTTGTTAAAGAGGTTTTGTCGCAGGATGTGAAAGTGTTTTCCTCCAAACTGTCTCAGAAATATTCAGTGACTTTTTTTTATTTTCTTTACTTTGTTCGAAGCTCCAGCGCGGAGGATTTAAATGAATATTTTGTCAGAAAGTGAATTTAATCTAATTGGTGTGTTTTCTTTGGTGTATAATCAGCTGAAATTAAGCAGATTCCCGTCTTGAGTTTAAGTTTTACTGATTATTTTTAAAGCTCGTCTGGACAACACATCAGAAATGTCGACCCCGTTTCACACAGCGTCAGCAGCGCGTGATCGGGGCCAAACATGTTGGGGGGTTTTCGGCACCCGTGTTAAGCATTTGTCAGCAGAAATACAGTGAAAATGGTGTTTTGATGAGGAAATACAAAGACGAATGTTTTACTCAAACTTCCCTGCCTCCCTTTCAAAATAAAAGCCCTCTGACAACGTCTCTGTGGACAGAATCCCATCAGTTGTTGACACAAGGCATTTTATTTTGGAATATTTGCAAGACCATGTTGTCGGCAATGCGGGAGCTGCATGACTTCATAAATGAGTGAAATTTGCGATTATGAATGTGCAAATACAGAATTCATAGCAGCAGTTTGAAACGGGCCCGAGAGGCCTGAATCTTATTTTTTTGCTCCTGTGTGACTAATC
>NW_024679890.1:0-459 GCF_008729295.1 Plectropomus leopardus | reverse complement strand
CAGTGAGCATAGCATGAAGTTGGCATGCCTATATCAGCTGAATGCGGTGATTTCCATGTTGCTCAGCAAAACGCTTCACAAATTTATCTAGATCTAATGCTTTTGTGCGTTTTGATTCAATGCTGAGTACAGCCAAACTCGATAGTCTCTTTTCTGTCATAGTAGGCCGCAAATAAGTCTTTATGAGCCGGAGAGATGAAAAACTTCGCTCACATGATGCACTGCTCACAGGTAAAACAACCACTATTTTACACAATCTGAACAACTCATAAAAAACATCCTGAAAAGGAAGGAAGATGAGTGGACGTCCGGGGTGGAGAGTCAGATGCAGAGTAAATGGAAAGAGTAAGTATTTGTTCATTCAAACTCTTTAAGACGAACCAATGAGAGGGGAGGGGGTGGGGTTAAGGATGAGCCTATGAGAACAGTGGGGAGGTGTTTGGAGATGTTGAGAAGCGG
>NW_024679889.1:0-371 GCF_008729295.1 Plectropomus leopardus | reverse complement strand
ACACACACACACACACACACACACACACACACACACACACACACACAAAGTGCAGAGATTGTTAAGCTTTTCCCAAGTCAGCTTGCCCAGTGTTACGTGAATCAATTCACCCAGAATGAACTTGAGTGAGTTTATCTCAGAGACTCTAATCTTTTGCACGAGATGAATTTATTTATTTAAGATAGTCTCCCAGTCCCTGCAGATCTGAGTTGTAAAATGCAGTTAAGTTTATACTACACTGAAATACCAGAAAGTTGTATCAATCATGGTTTTGTGTGGCTGCATGAATCAGAGCTCTAATGGACAGGTGAGCGTGGCTATTCCTTCGCTGATCTGCCCAACCCCTAAACTACTTTGGTAGAGTGAGTGTT
>NW_024679888.1:0-296 GCF_008729295.1 Plectropomus leopardus | reverse complement strand
GGATTGCATCAATGTCGAAGTGTCTCCGTTTGGAACAGTTGAATAAAGGAATGCTGGTCGGATATGTGATGTCTGTGCATATGTTTGCTCCGTGCGCTGAATGACGCCTGTGCTTTGTTGCTTGTGTATGCGAAAGTTTATGATGTTACAAGGAGGAACGCTGATGATGCCTTGTTGAAATGAATTGCTCTGATTGATTGCGCATTGTGGATGGATTTAAATGTCACAGTTCGCTGAAACTGAATAAAAAAAAAATGAGTCAAACAAATGACGGTGCCTCGTGCTCTGAGATGGAG
>NW_024679887.1:0-241 GCF_008729295.1 Plectropomus leopardus | reverse complement strand
ACACACACACACACACACACACACACACACACACACACACACACACACACACACACACAGACCTATTAGTTCCTCTAATTGAAAGGCAATTAAGCCTCAGGTTTCGCGGTGTGAGCTAAACGCTGGGTGTCTGTTTTCAGCTCCGCTCTGTTTTTAAGCTTTTAACAGACCACAAAGAGCCGGCCACAGAAACAAGACACCTAAAGTGAACTTCAATACACCGACTCTGTCCATCTGTCTG
>NW_024679886.1:0-389 GCF_008729295.1 Plectropomus leopardus | reverse complement strand
AAAACACAGTTAGCACAGATTGATCCTTCATTTGCCAGTTTAACCCTTTGAAACCTCAAGCAACATCACTTTTCTTGTGCTTCTTTCAGATGCCTGTCGTGAGTATTTAAACCTTTGAACTCTGAGCAATTTTTTTCAAAAACATGAGAAAAAAAGCATCTAAGAAATGTTCCACAAACTGCAAGACAGTGATAGATGTAGGAAGTTAGTTTTTAAAAAAGAAAGAAAATGTCTTGGGGAAAAAGAAAAAACTGTGGAAAATCTGTATTTCTAATGGTTGTTTATCAGTATAAGTAAGTATAAGTATTATATTACGATAAATTATTTATTATTACATACTTAAAAATTATGTTACAGAATTCTTGAAATTTCCATGCACCTTTTTCCCC
>NW_024679885.1:0-208 GCF_008729295.1 Plectropomus leopardus | reverse complement strand
AGAGTGCGGTCTGTCTTTGAAGAATAAAGGAGGATCCTTGGACCGGTTGCTCATCATAGACACACGGCTGGGTTCAGGTTCAGGTGAGTCTGATCTCAGCTGTCTCCTAATAGACAGAAATTTATGACAGTTCAAAAACTTCAAAAAATTTACTTAAAAAAGTTATTATTATTAGAAACATGTAAAAAGGTGCACGACAATGCTGCTG
>NW_024679884.1:0-2575 GCF_008729295.1 Plectropomus leopardus | reverse complement strand
AAAGCATGTACCAAACAATTGCCAGTCTATGTAAAAGGGACATGTCTTCTTGAAACCCATGAAGAGGAACAGATGTATTCCCTGGAAATTCTGACAGTTGATCATTGTCGAGAAACAAATGAAGAATTTATCAATGAGGAGAAAACAAACATTGAAAAGCAGTTCTACCGGGGTGGAAGAGTGAACTGGTTGAATTTCTGGCTTGCTGAGCACAAGTATGTTGGAGAGGTAATTAAGAGAGATGCTTATTATGAAGTTTCCAAACTTCTACGTGATGCTTTGGAAAGGAATGCAGATCAAACACCGGTAAACAGTATAAACATCTACCATCATCCAGGAAGTGGTGGAAGCACTGTGGCAAGACAAGTGCTGTGGAAAAACAGGAAAGAGCTAAGGTGTGCAGTTGTGAAGCCTTCATACTCAGCTGCTGTTGTTGCACAACATGCAGTTAAACTAAGAGAATATGAAGAAAAAGATCCACAAACATGTCTTCATGTGCTGCTCCTCATTGAAGACTCCGACAAAGAATATCTAGATGATCTCAGGAATGAACTAGAGGTTGCCATTAACACCAGAAGAATCCAGTATGGGACTCTATGCTTCATTTTGTTGAGCTGCAGACGATCCCATGATCCAGAGAAGAGATGCAAGGAGTCCCCACTACAGAACGTGTCTGTCACTCACAAACTATCTGCTGACGAGAAAAGAAAGTTTTCTGGAAAACTAAAGGCACTTAAAGAACAATATGAGCCTGACTTCATACTGACATTTGTTTTGTTGAGTGAAGGATTCAGTGAGAACTATGTTCAAGAGTTTGTGGAACATTTGCTCAATGGCATTGATCATAAATCTGTTGTTACTCGCCTCATACTCTATGTAGCACTGCTGAACACTTACGTTCAAAACTCGTACATCTCACAGTCCCATTGTGAAGCTTTGCTTGCCTTAACCATTCACTTGGAAAGGTTTCGCCAGCATGAGTTTGAGAAATCACTCAATGATCAGGCCAAACTGGTCTTCTTGCACCTGAGAGATGACAAGACGCACATTGAATCAATCAGAATCATCCACCCACTTGTTGCAAAGGAAATTCTCCAACAACTTTTGGGGAACCAACAGACCCAAAGCAGTTTGGCAATGGATCTGCTCTGCGAGACAGTGCTTTTTGAGCACAGATTTGGAAGGGACGAATATCTGTCATTTTTGAGAGCACTTTTCATTAGGCGAGCCAGAATAAGCAAAGGGGACAAATATGATAGTTTTTTCTCTCCTCTGATTGAGCATGTGTGTGAAAAGGAGAAATGCCCAGACAAAGCAATTGAGTTACTAAAAGAAGCATTCCAACGTTTCCATAAAGATCCGTTCTTTGCACAACAACTTGCTCGTCTTCATTATACTTACGAAAAGTTTGAAGAGGCAAAACACTGGGCAGAGACCGCAGCTAAACAGCAGCCCAACAACTCATACATCCTTGACACAAAAGGACAGGTGTACAGGAAATGGTTCCAAGCTAAATGCAGAGCGTTTGACAACGACAATGTTCCAAAGACAGCCCAAAATACAGCAGATGCTATGGAGACTGCGCTGAAAGCACTGGAGTGTTTTCAAGAATGCGAGAAAGCAGCTAATGCAGATATGGAAAACGTTAACAGCTCAGGGTTTTTTTCAGAAGTTGAGGTTGGCTGCAGTCTGCTCAAACTCATCTCTTCAACCCAAGTGTTTGCAAATGGCCATTCAGAGTGTATGAAGTACCTGCTGACAGATTACATTCCAGAGGAAGTTAAAGATGCCTGGGAACCATTTCATGACCGTGTGAAAAAACTTCACAAGACAATGCAAGATGCCTTGGAATGGATTTCTGAAGACCTCAGTTACTTCCAGACAGACATCGGGGAAGATGAAAATGAGACTGCTGAAAGACCCGAGGAGAAGATAAGCCATCCTCTGAAATGGCTGGCAAAAAAATCTGCAGAGTATGGGAAGTACTTCAGTGAAGCATATTCTACTGCACGTCTACAACATGGACAATCAATCCCAGCCAATCTGACTCCTTTCCAGAAACGCATGATCATCCATCATCTTGGTGGAGGTAATGTAACATCCATCCTCTCCAAGCTAACTGACCAGAAGGATGCAGTATGTCTTCTAGAGAGCATTCTTTCTCTGTACCCCAGCAATCCAGTTCAGGCTAAATTTGGACAAAGGGACATTATCAATTATACAGTGGCCCACATTTCTCTGAACTGCCTGTCACCAAAGAATCAAAAGGTAGCTGATTTGAAAGATCTACAGGCACTCTGTCATCAGTTCCCAACTGAGAAAAGGAAATGTTTACCAGGTGCCCTGTTCTTGCTCACCTTGCTATTCTGGCCAGAGGATCATGACACAGACCGTGAGAAAGAAGCCAAATACGAAATTGTGCAATCAGCTGTTGAACACTTGGAAAAAGACTACTGGACCAAGATGAAGGACATTCCTCAGAGGAAAAGAAGGATTTACACCCACTTTTTCCTGGGCAATGGAAATGGATTGGATAAATTTGTCCACAAGAGAAAGTTTGAAAGAGTCACAAAGG
>NW_024679883.1:0-500 GCF_008729295.1 Plectropomus leopardus | reverse complement strand
TCCACACAGAAGTTGATGTAGTCTGTGATGCATGTGGTCAGGCTGTCTATGTCGTCCCCGTGAGGTTCACACAGCACATCCCAGTCTGTGGTGTTGAAGCAGTCCCTCAGTGCCATGCTGGTCTCCTCAGACCAGCACCGTACATACTTCTTGGTGGTTGGTTGTTTATTCACCATTGGAATGTATGCAGGGGACAGACGAACCAGGTTGTGGTCAGAATGACCCAGCGGGGGAAGGGGTGATGAGCTGTATGCATCCTTGGTATTTGCATACAGTAGGTCCAAGGTTCTATTGTCTCTGGTGTGGCATTTAACATACTGGGTGAAGGTTGGGAGAGTGGAGGAGAGGGAAGCATGATTGAAGTCCCCTGAGATGAGGATAAGGGACTGGGGATGGGATGTCTGAAACTTCGACACTGTGGTGTGAAGAGTCTCGCAAGCAGCAGCAGCGTCAGCCGACGGAGGGATGTACACTGTTATCGCGATAATGTGCGAGAATTC
>NW_024679882.1:0-249 GCF_008729295.1 Plectropomus leopardus | reverse complement strand
GACATGTTTATACACAAACACACAAATGACATGTTTATACACAAACATGTTTATAAACAAACATGTTTATACATAAACAACAACATGCTTACACACAAAAAGAAACATGTTTATAAACAAACAAACAAACTGCTTACACATAAACGACATGTTTATACACAAACACACAAACAACAACATGCTTACACACTAACAAACAACATGTTTATACACAAACATTAAGGAGACTTCACTGACAGGAAGTTGCCT
>NW_024679881.1:0-451 GCF_008729295.1 Plectropomus leopardus | reverse complement strand
TGTAACCGGAGAAAGTCTATTTCATCACCGTATGAGATCATCTGCTGAGAGGAAACTTTTCCCTTTCATGCTTCTCTTTGTGCTTCTGGTTTTATTTAGTTTGATAACGATAATGCTGCAGCATTCGTTCTGATTGGTCCAAAGTCTTAAAATCTGATACTGACACACTCTGGGCAAACTTTGAAACACGCACCAATCAGCCCAAACGTTCGCACCACCAGCAGCTGACGTGACAAAGATCATTTTGTTACAGTGTTCAGCTTTGGGAAATTTGGGTCCCTGCATTCATCACCCGCCCAAACACCACCGCAGACTTCAGCAACGGCAGGACAGTCAACCATGCCGCACCGTAAAAACGGATCCGCGATGACGAGAGGCAAAACAGCTGCAGAGACACAAAACAGCCGCAAAGAGACACAACAGAAGAGCCGAAAAGAGATGCAAAACTACA
>NW_024679880.1:0-203 GCF_008729295.1 Plectropomus leopardus | reverse complement strand
GCCCTGCAGAACTGCGTGATGTATATGGCCTCGATATGTAACAACGAGATTGATAAGGACGAACAAAAGTTCGTCCTTATTTACATCAATTTTTTTTCTCACCCATATCCCTTAAGGGGCTCCGTATTAAATCGCTTTTAAAATGCATCAGAATATTTTTTTGTCAAGGAAGGTGTTAATGAATGATAGCTTCATCTGGAGAA
>NW_024679879.1:0-216 GCF_008729295.1 Plectropomus leopardus | reverse complement strand
TTGTCTTACATGTTTTTAGTCTATAAGCATTATATCACCATATTTCTTTTAATAAATCTTCGCAGGTTAATTGTATTTTAGACAACAAGCATATTTAACAAGCAAGGCCAAATGAACCTTATAAAAACAGAATTTATGAAGGATCTGTTTTGTATTGCAGTTGCTCGTATTTAATAGTCTAGCTACATACAACTATTTTACAAGACAGCCATTGTC
>NW_024679878.1:0-612 GCF_008729295.1 Plectropomus leopardus | reverse complement strand
GGAAAGGCAAAAAGGCAGGAGGGAGAGTAGGAGAAAGAACAAGAGGGTGTTAGGGGTTAGGCTTAGCCTCTCCCTTTCCTTGTGTTTTCCTGTTGTTTCTTCCCCTCCCTATTGTGTCATGTTTGTCTCAGTCTGTCTGTGTTGCTGGGCGTGGACTTCTGGCTCTCTCCTCCTGCCTCTGTGTTGCTGGGCGTGGACTCTGGGTTCCCTCCTCCTGCCTGCCCATCTGATCTCCTGCAGCTGCTGGTTCTCCTCACCTGCACCTAATCTCCAATCAAGCCCTGCAGTGTATATAACCCTGGTTCAGACCTCCAGACTCCGCCAGATCGTTCAGTCTCTGTAGCGGTACAGACGTCTAGGCCTCCTTACCTATGATTATTTGGCTCATTTGTGGTTTTGTTCCTGGACAACCAGTTTACCTGTTTTTCCTCTGTGCCTCAGATCCTCCATGCCAGCTCCACCACTTTACAAGACTTGACCTGCCTCACCTCTGTCTTCAGCAGCCAATTTGGTTTCTCCACCTTCCACTCCACCGCCTGCCCTGCTCCACCGAATCCAACCTCCTCAGCCTGTCCACTCCAGCCAAGCCTTCAACCAACTTTCCTTTTTTTT
>NW_024679877.1:0-228 GCF_008729295.1 Plectropomus leopardus | reverse complement strand
ATGGCGGCGTACACTTTGGACTTGGTTCCCTTCAGCTCGAGGACTCCGTGTTTCTGACAGTGAGATCCTGGACCGAAGCGCCGCCGACCGAACACCAGCTGATCTCTGACGTGTTCCTGCAGCGTGCCGACCCACCGCCGCCTCAGCACTGAGATACAGACGCCATCATCATCATCATCATCATCATCATCATCATCATCATCATCATCATGCAACACTTTTTCTCTC
>NW_024679876.1:0-444 GCF_008729295.1 Plectropomus leopardus | reverse complement strand
ACAAAAACTGAGACAAAGGGATACTCTATATCATTTTTTTGCCTTCCGTTCACCAGTGTGAGGACACAACTGAGATTGGTTCAATCCATTTATCACAAACATTACATGCGTAATTTCTGCAGAGTTCTTACCATTGCCGAGTGATTTAGCACCTTCGCTGGGTAATGCTGCTCCAACTCCTTTGGTAGTTTGTGGTATTGACCCTCTGCTTGCTCCTCCATATCCTGACAGAGTAGATTAACTTTGGTAGTCAGTCAGAGGTTATTATTGAATAAAATAAATTTGACATTGGATAGCAAGAACTTACCGTTGGGTTTACCTCCATATCCACCAAGTGCAGCACCATTTCCTTGACCTTAAGAGAAAAATATAAGAAATAGTGAGCAAGGCAGGCATCTAAAATACTGTACATAAAGTTGCATATTTTTCAGAGGTTGTCACCAT
>NW_024679875.1:0-247 GCF_008729295.1 Plectropomus leopardus | reverse complement strand
ACACATGCATTGTGACCTAATGTGAAAAGCAGTTTTTAGGTGGAAGTATGACATTATAGGACTCTTACTGTAAATTTCTAATTAGCCCAGAACCTTATGCTCATGTTGGCCATTGTGACAAATTCACCAATTTTAGGTAGCATGCTGTGCTTTAACGGATATTTGAAGAAGTCATGGATTTTAGTAACTCTATGCACTGTATCAAGCAGGCAGTGGTGGAAGAAGTATTTTGATTTTGAAAAGTAGC
>NW_024679873.1:0-1247 GCF_008729295.1 Plectropomus leopardus | reverse complement strand
TGGGTCAAGCCATAGGTGACAAACAGCCCAACTCAAACCTTATCTACAACCATCAGCAGCAGCAGATGCTACCAAAAGCAAGAAAGCACCAGATTTTGAGATTGTGGTAACATTGTTGTGTAACATCCTACCATCACCATCAGCACAGAAGAGTTTCATATGTTGCTCGGGTGAACTGAGAAAAACCTTTGTCAATACTCTAAAAAGTGTCTGAAATATTAAAAAAAGGCATATAATAAGTCAGATGTGTTACAGCTAGAAACATGTACGTGCTTTAAAACGTCCTGCTGATTAGCATATTTTAGTGGAAGCTAAGGGCAGGAGAGATGAGTCATGCCGTGCACAAGTCGCCAATCTATCACATCTACAGAGACAACCATTAACACTCACTATTGCCTGTACAGGGCAACCTTACATAATTAACCAATGTTACCAAGCTACAGAAACTACATGAATGCTAACAAGCTAGCATGCTTTAGGAGTGGGGAAAAAATTTGCACAGCATAGTATCATAATCTATTGCTTGGCAATTCTGTATTGATGTGAAGATGCCAAGAATAACTTCTTACTATATAAATTCTGAATACTACAAATACAAATTAAATGTTAAATATGAATTTAAATATAAATTGTATACTAGCAGCCTACAAGAACACTGAAATCAACTCCTACTTCAGTCCACTAGATGCATGCTGCTGCAATAAAAATAACTGAAGTGACATTAACAGACCAAAAACCTAATCTTATTGGACAAAAACAGATGTTAATGTATTTTTCAAATTATTTTGCAGTTTTAAGAAAAGCTAATAAATTTGCAATATATTGCAATATATGTTATCGCATTACTCACCATATCCCATTTAAAATTGCAATCAATAATATTGTATGATTATCTGAGTAGCCTATCATCTTTAAAACACATTGGGGGCTTTTGGTGATTCCCATTATTAGCATGCTTAATGCTGCGTGCTAGATGTCAACATGTAGCATTTAATAATTAGGTCATATGTTTCAGGTAATATGTATTTTAAAATGTTAATGGTAAGATGTTAGCAAGCTAAGGAGTACAGCCCAGACTGATGTTTTTTTTCGAAACCGCCTTGTACATAATTTTGAGGAACGCAGTATACAGTATGTACTACATACTGTATACCGCCATCATGGGTATTACACAGTATGAAATTGTAAAAACTGATTTATTTTTGCAGTATGCTTGGGCAAGTTTTGAGCCAGAAGCATACTTAGTC
>NW_024679872.1:0-311 GCF_008729295.1 Plectropomus leopardus | reverse complement strand
CTGTTCAACTCAAGTAATATCATAATGAAAATTTCCACCTGTTTGTTTGTGATATCCTTTTTTTGATAAGATTTTGGCTGTGCTTTCTCTTGTGCAAACAAATCCTTAAAGCAACAATAGTCATAACCTGAAAACACGGTCTCCAGACAGGCTGAATACAGTTTGTATCTCTCAGTGAGAGAAGCTGGTTTACATGCTGTGTTGTGTTTTAAAAAGTTGTTATATGAGGCCGATCAGTTGATTCTGGACTGAGTGAAAACTGCGAAGCCTTTTTAACTTGATGTGATTTAGACCTTTAAATGACTGAAACA
>NW_024679871.1:0-403 GCF_008729295.1 Plectropomus leopardus | reverse complement strand
TAAAAGTTATGATGACAATATTAATGTTAAACTTAATGTCCCAGTTTAGTCTGTTTAGCAGCAAATTTCTCTCATTTTAAACTGCATGAATACATATTATTATAAATCCTGAATACAAACATCTGCAAAGACACAAACAGCAGAATATTCTGTGTTTGCAAAGTATTAGTATCTTTGTTTAATATTTAATTTTGCCTTTTAAAACTCATTTTTAAGTTTTGCTGTGATGCTGAAATAATTTGCGTGTGTTTAGTTAACAGCTCTCTGATTGGACGCTGCAGTCTGCTTTAATAAATCACCAACATGAAACTTATTAGAAGTTACTTATAATTTAATAAATACTTCACTTAAACCCAGTAACAGATTAATAAACAGCTGATTCAGAGGATGGAAATATCTCACA
>NW_024679870.1:0-373 GCF_008729295.1 Plectropomus leopardus | reverse complement strand
CTTTGTCTTCTTGTTGGTTGTTGTCTCTTCAGGCTGAGTGTCTGTAACCTCTCAGAGAGAAGCTGTGCAGCTCTGTCCTCTGTCCTCAGCTCCCAGTCCTCTAGTGTGAGACACCTGGACCTGAGTAACAACGACCTGCAGGATTCAGGACTGAAGCAGCTGTCTCCTGGACTGAAGAGTCCTCACTGTCCTTTGGAGACTCTCAGGTCAGAGCCAGTTACAGATGATCTGGGATGATTTCAGGTGTTTCTTTAAGGTTCCTGCAGTTGAAACAGCCTCTCTCCTGTCAGCGTCTCTGAATCTGTCGAAGGTTTAACAGGATTTGAATGTTCTCAGTTCAGCTCCAGCTGCTGTGCAGCACACAGATATGAAC
>NW_024679869.1:0-462 GCF_008729295.1 Plectropomus leopardus | reverse complement strand
ATTGTGATTCATTTCCTTTTTTGTTAAATGCTAATGATGTCTCCAATTAAAAACGTTGTCAACATCTTAATCTAAAAAGATTAAGTTTTCATTCTGTTCATCTCACTTCATCTCATCCTCAGTCATTTTTATTGTTGCAAAATGTTTCTACTGGACTGATTTTATTACTTTAGGAACAAAAATATTGCGTGGCAATTTATTTATCTTTATTTATAAAGTTTATTTGATAGGGACAATGCAAATAAACATAGTACAATTATGCTGGAATAATAAATAAAACGACAACTCAGAAAGACAAAAAATTTGGGTGCATAAGTTGCAGAGTTGATGTAAAATATGCAAAAACATGGCAGACAAAAGTAAATGCTCACTTGATGGTAATAAAATCTTATTAATTCAAAGACTGCAGGTCAATTTTTTGCTCACGTTATTTGTCATATGGTATAAGATTGTAATTGTACA
>NW_024679868.1:0-420 GCF_008729295.1 Plectropomus leopardus | reverse complement strand
GTGCTGTTAATCATTTTACTCAGGAATTTAAAACTTTTGAGTCGGCCTACTTCTCCTATAGCTGCCAACAGCCTGCCGACATTCCCAGTTAGAGAAAGGCTGAAAATAAGCTCATGTGCTTGTGGCCCCGGGCCCCCAAAACATTACATCTGCCCCTGGTAATAATAATTAGGCTCTGATTGGCTGTCTGTCTCACTGCGCTGCTGTCGGACGACCAGCTGATTGATCCGCGATGATGAAATGCTGTGGCTGTCAAACACTAAGCTGTTCTACAGTCAAAGTCCTTCACTTCATCACGTAACTGTTCAACACTTCTGCTGTCGTGGTTTTGACGTGAGATTTTCCTCGATGTCCTCAGAGCGTCAGACACACGGCAGCTGCATGAGAGTCGTTAACCGTGGTGTGGAAAGGGTTAACAGA
>NW_024679867.1:0-366 GCF_008729295.1 Plectropomus leopardus | reverse complement strand
TTAAGTAGTGTGTGTGTGTGTGTGTGTGTGTGTGTGTGTGTGTGTGTGTGTGTGTGTGTGTGTGTGTTTCATCCTCTTGTTACAAATGTTGCCTTTTTTTCATTTCTGGCATGCATCTCTACCCCTGCCTTGCAAATTGTTGAGAGTAGGTCTAGCTGCAGCTGGAGCAGCTATGTGACCCCCTGTACCTACACAGTAGTCCACAATCAACCCCCATCTCCCCTTGGTCCAGAAATAAAGCCCTGACAAAAATGCTAGTTAGCTAGCCACAAAGTGTTACATCAAAAACAACAACAATGGCACAACATGGTAATAACAATTTGGTGCTGTTGCTACCTCCCGTGGCAGATTAAAGGCGAGACAACT
>NW_024679866.1:0-761 GCF_008729295.1 Plectropomus leopardus | reverse complement strand
TCAGTCACCACACACTCTGGATTATCCACTATCAGTCACCACACACTCTGGATTATTAGCTATCAGTCACCACACACTCTGGATTATCCACTATCGAAACCACACACTCTGGATTATTAGCTGTCAGTCACCATACACTCTGGATTATCCACTATCAGTCACCACACACTCTGGATTATTAGCTATCAGTCACTACACACTCTCGGATTATTAGCTATCAGTCACTACACACTCTGGATTATCCACTATCAGTCACCACACACTCTGGATTATTAGCTATCCGTCACCACACACTCTGGATTATCCACTATCAATCCCTACACACTCTGTATTATTAGCTATCAGTCATTACACACTCTGTATTATTAGCTATCAGTCACTTCACACTCTGGATTATTAGCTATCAGTCACTACACACTCTGGATTATTAGCTATCAGTCACTACACACTCTGGATTATTAGCTATCAGTCACCACACAATCTGGATTATTAGCTATCAGTCACCACATACTCTGGATTATTAGCTATCAGTCACTACACACTCTGGATTATTAGCTATCAGTCACCACACACTCTGGATTATTAGCTATCAGTCACCACACACTCTGGATTATTAGCTATCAGTCACTACACTCACTTGTGTCACTTGTTGTTATTGTGTACCATTGACTGTGCGTTGTTGTTGTTTACTTGCCTTTGACTGTGTGTTGTTGTTGTTTACCTGTGTGTGTTGTTTTTGTTGTTTACCTGCATTTGACTGT
>NW_024679865.1:0-253 GCF_008729295.1 Plectropomus leopardus | reverse complement strand
ACCCTTGTGCTAGAGTAAGGTAAGTCATGACATGAATGTAAATGAATAAAAAATATTTCAGGAAAAGTACATCTACATCCAGGATATGGTGTGATCTTACCGGCATGGTTGCTAAACAATCCGTTCCAGGACACTTTACAAAGGCTCCTATTTATAGTGGACAGGGTTAGGGAAAATTGACTTAAATGTGTTAAAACTATACAAATGTCCTCACATTTTGATCAGTTACAAAAATTTACAGATGTTTCCATTT
>NW_024679864.1:0-910 GCF_008729295.1 Plectropomus leopardus | reverse complement strand
TTGTAAATGAAATTTTGTGGCAGAAATGACAGATGGATTATCTCCTAAAAAAGAAAATTCTGTATTTTTAAAACAGAATTTGGTGAAAATGACAGGATGCATTATCTCCTTCTACTGAAACAAAATTCATTATTTTCAAATACAATTTGGTGAAAATGATAGGGGGGGTTATCACCCACCATTAAAATTAAATTCCTGATTATTTTAAGTCAAATTTGAGGAAATAACTGGACTTTTGTTGAAGTAAATGTATACTTTATCTCAAAAGTCAGTGTCTATACAAAACTTGTTTGAAGAATGAGTGCTGCTGCTGCTATTTAAATAATTGCCCAACACGATGACTCTTATAAAAGTGGCCTGAGTAAAGTACGTCTCTCTTCCTGTCCTTTATGCCTCACATCTCTCCTTTGACAGCATGTTAATGCCTCTGTCAAAACAGAGGTCACACCAAGGCCAGGATAAAAAACACAGACAGAGACAGAGATATATATAGCTCAAAGACTGAGACAAAAGAAGACTAAGATATAGGTTGTGACCAGAAATGCATCAAAGAAAAATTGTGAGAAAAAAAAGCAATATTCACCTCATGGAGAATTTTTTCTGTCCATGCTTTGGCTGCTACATTAAGGGGAGCGCTGCATTAATGCAGGATGTCGCCTGTACGCAACAGTCAACTAAATTTAAAAACAACCAACCTGAGAAAACCTAACTGTCACACACATCTCTGCACTCGGGTATAACATTAAACATACTTCAAATACACTTAATGACTTGAAAATTACAGTTCAGTGTTGTTGTTTTTTTGTTTGTTTGTTTGTTCAAATTAAAAACAGCCTCCTGTTGATCACTGCTTTTATTAATAGTCTTTATTGTTGGTACTCAGTTAAAGTCACAAAGGACCAGATAGTTT
>NW_024679863.1:0-362 GCF_008729295.1 Plectropomus leopardus | reverse complement strand
CTTTTTAACAGGGTAAGAGATGTACATTTTAATTTTTAATTACTTACTAGTTTAATTACTTACTTAGTACATATGCTGACGGAAACCTACATGTCAACTCATTTTGACTGCACTTGGTTAACAATTTTTCTTTTCTTTTTTTTTTTCTTTTTTTCAATTTCCAAATCTTCTACAAAACATCTACATGTTTTGCACAAAAACCTAAAGCACAAAAATTTGGCTCAAGGTATATTAATAAAATAAAAAAAAAAAAAAACCCATACATTTGTTTCCTTGTTTCTAAAATATTTTCAAAAGAGTAAGAATTGTACCCATATTTTGTATTTTGTCCACACAGGTCACTGCCAGGATGTGACCCAACA
>NW_024679862.1:0-3351 GCF_008729295.1 Plectropomus leopardus | reverse complement strand
CCTCACTCTATATTTGGGATTATTCCACTGCCGTAATTATCATCAGGAAGAGTCTAAGAAGAAGAATTCAGTAAACTATCAAAAAGAAAATTTTACCAATTATTTTGTAATTTTACAATGCAACTTCAGAAAAAAGGCAAGTCATGACATCCTACTTCCACTGTCTTGTATTTTAAGACATTTGAAAGACTGATTTGAGACTTTTTAAGACCAGATTTTTAGATTAATGAATTCAATACCTTTTAAGGATCCACGGGCATCGAGAACAACTGCAAAACTATATCAAATCATCCGTTTACAAACTTTCGCATAACTTGTGCAGTATACTCCAAGTCTCATTTTTTTCAGCTGACTGTCAGTACTTCCAAAACACATGCATCTTTGCAAAACCTTTCCATTAACAGTCCCGTGCATGGACGAGTAGCACGTCTCAGGATGGAACGCACAAGCAGAGTTCAAACTCGCGCTTTAGCCCAGACGCGCTGCTCGTGTATGGAAGTGTTAGGAAAGTCATGTTCTTACTGAATATGCATGTGTTTACAATACTGGATAAATGAGACTTGGATTATTGATTATCTTGCATTAGTTGTTTGAGTTAGTTACCAAATGTTTTGCTGTAGTTTTGCTGTTGTTAAATGCAGACTCCTTTTACTCCAATTCATCAAAAAATGTTCTCGTTTGAATTCTTTGTTCACCATGGAGGTATGGGAGACAAAAAAATTTATTAACTAATTTAACACAACACAGGGTGAATAATTGATATGCAAATCATCATTATTGGGTTAAAGTATTCCTTAAACTGGAAGAGTGTGTAGCTCGTGGCACAGGTTTGCTCAACACACAAACGGTGATGGCAGAACACAGAGTGTGCAAAATATCTTCAGAGCAATGTCATTTCTCCCACTAAGTCAAGCCACTATGTAGTCTATGTATAGTTAAAGTGAAATCATACTATGGGCTGTTAAGGACAAAAAAAAATTGTCACATTAGAGGCAACACATTAACATTTACGCATTTTACTGCTATTGTTCTTGACCTCACCCATATGTAAACCCTTGCTCTAGCAAAGGAGAAAATGTTTACTCCAATGAAACATGCAGGATACATCACTATTCACTAGAATGAATAAATACAAGCACCGACAGGCACAGAAAAGACGTGATACAGTGACACTGCGGTGCTCACAGTGACACCTTCACAGCTGCGGCATAGATCCAGTTGTTTTCACGCTCGTTTTCCAGTGGCATGCCTGCACCTGTTATGTTCTTGATTTGGCGGCGTTGCAATGTTTGATTTTCACCATCCCTTTTTTAAATGGTGCACAAGAGGAGACTAATGCAAAGGAGAGAAAGCATGAATTGCATTAAATTTGAGCTTTAAAAAAGCTGATATTAGCTTGTTTAGTGCAACCCGGATGCAAATGAGCTGCTAGCTAACTCTGGTGCATTTATTGTACATTTTGTACTGTCACTGCAAAAATTAATAAAAAGATAAATCAAACCCAAAAGTCCTCCACTCATGTACTGAAATTTTGATTTGACTTAAACAAAATACAGCAGTTTTCATTTTGAGGCAATAGGGACACCATGTGGAAAAGGCCTGCTATTCCAATTAAAATGAGCCACCATATGTTGAACGAGCCAAGAGAAAAAAATGTCAGAGCAGCTCGGGGAGCTCGATGGGGATAATTGAATCTGACGGCCAGGCACAACAGAGTCTGTGGTGACCAGAGAAACACCGCTGATCCACAGATAAGAAGAAGCTTTCGATCAGACTGCTCCCTTTGGACCAGAAGTCGTGGGAATATACAAAAAACACATAAGTCACAACATTACAATAGTTAAGAACATATATAAGTTCATGGGTACAGACTTGACTCAAAGGAAAATCACATAGTTATATCAGAACATATAACTCCTTGTACTTTTCTCTGACTCGTAGTTAAAGCTTCACATACTGGCACGACTGTATCGCCACCACCCATTCATTCATTCATTGAAAGCTTTCTGTGTCAGTGGTGGAAAAGAACCAGCACAATCCAATTAGCACAATTAAAGAGATGCCATGAAAAGAAACTGGGACTAGGTGTAACGACCTCGGGGATTAGAGGCCCGCTGACCTCATGAGACCCAGGTCACAGTGAGGAGGAGAGTCCTTGGTGCTGAAAACTGTTTACAAGCCACAGCTGTGGCAGCGACATTTCCATCTATTAACTAAAAAACCATTATTTGTACAAAGTTCTTAAGTCATTCAAGATTTCACTTTCTGATACGGACAAACAAAATAATTTGCTGGTTTTAAAGAATTTAACACACTGGTTGTCACAGATAATAAAAAAAAATATATATAGATTAAAAAAAGTGCAGCTGCTGACTAAATATAGCTAAAGCATTTGATGGTTTGCAATAAGCCTAATTTTTTAAAATCAATCTGTCAGTTTGAATAACAGCTTCATTGTTTTAGTATTATGTCACAAAATAATCAAAATCACCCATCTCAAATCGTCGTGGTTTATAGTAAGACTTCTTCCAAAACCTCAAGGACATTTTATATACAGAGATAAATAACGGCGATATGGAGCAAATTGCACGCAAACATTTACGAGGATTAAGTCAGAAGATATTTCGCATGTTTTCATAGAAAACAGCTGAAACGATTAATCTGTTATCAAAACGCAGATTAATTTTCTGACAATGTGCTCATCGTTTCAGCGCCAGTCGGTGTTAATATGAGCAAGGCCATCCAATGTCATCTCCCTGTTTAACTACCAAAATGTAGTGGGACACACTGAAGTATTTGCACAACACAACACAACACAAAAATCTGTAAGGAGAATAAAGACGTGGGCTTTACAGATATTTTAGTTAATGAAGGGATTTGACTCAATATGATGCAGATACAGAAATCTAAAGGATAGTTTACTAACTTTATGTGAAGTATAATTTAAACAAGAGACAAAGATCTCATTGCTCACTGTTACGCTCAGGAACATTATGATAAGCCCAAGTGACCGACAGGTTTAATGCCACTCCAGAGGAGGAGAGAGTTAGTTGAGGTGAAACTGAGAGTGGGGTTCTTTTTTTTGTTTTACTGTCCTGTTTACGATGAATTAAGGGATGTACTTTTTGTAAAATAACATCCACAAATGTTGATTTCTTTTTCTCTTTCAACTGTGAAAAACTTGCTTCAGGAAGGAACCTTTTGTTGTGGCATATTTGTTTGCCAAGCTTGCGAGTGAAGGCAGAATATTTAGTTTAAAGGTTCTCTATGTAACCATTCAAAGAATTCACACAGTACAAACACCTATTTTCTGTGTAAAGACATAGTGGAGTCATGTCGTCCTGAGCAGAG
>NW_024679861.1:0-482 GCF_008729295.1 Plectropomus leopardus | reverse complement strand
TGGATTATTTCTGGCAGAATTATTTCTAGACGTCTGGCTAAAATGGCTGTAAACAATCTGTAATCTTGATTAAGTACACTGATAGGTCTATAACTGGAGCATTCCAGCTGGTCCTTTCCCTCCTTTGGAATTACATAGCTTCTCTCCATGAATGAGGAATTTCTCCCTCTGTCAACACCCAGTTAAATGCCTTCCGCAGAAGTGGGATTAATGTTACCTTAAGCGATCTGTACCATTCTGCAGTGTATCCGTCTGAACCTGGGGACTTGCCAGCCCTAAGATTTGAAATCGCCTTATTTATTTCCTCGTCTGTAATTTCTGCCGTTAAAGTCTGATTCTGTTCTTCTTCTGTTACTCTTGGTAAATTTAAGTTCTCTAAAAATTGGTCCATCTGAGTTTTATTACTAGTTTTTGGTTGAGCATATAGATTTTTACAATAAGTTTCAAAGCACTTTTGAATTTCCCCTGTTTTGTCCACTGTT
>NW_024679860.1:0-265 GCF_008729295.1 Plectropomus leopardus | reverse complement strand
ATGAATACAACACATTGTTAAACATGTATCTTAACAGATGTAAAAAAACAACATTTCAGCTGTATATTTTAGCTGAAATGTCTTCAGAAACTGAATTTTGTATTATGAGTTAAAATGGAAGATTTATTTCTGTTGCCACAATTTTTGAAGTACCATTAACTGACTCATGAAACCAAAGACTTGCTGTCTTTAGCTAATATTTATGTTTTTGAAGCAGTTTTTGACTGTAACAAATCTAAAAGATATGTTATTGGCAAAAACAGTC
>NW_024679859.1:0-286 GCF_008729295.1 Plectropomus leopardus | reverse complement strand
TCTTTTGAGTTATATGGAGCTGAATTTGTACTTCTGTGTAATATTGTGTAATATATACCATTAAGCCCTGTTTCATCTCTTACAGTACGTAGTTACTGGCAGCATTTCAACCTGATGCCGTTGTACCACATTCTTAGCAACATTAACCATGCGCATACCTTGCGCACACTGTAGGAGCCATCCAGCCGTCTCGCAGCGTATAAAAACAACCTTCAACAGCTATTTAGGATATGCTCCTTATATGGTTATGACTTTGATATTAAATACAATGCAAAGAAGAGTAACA
>NW_024679858.1:0-226 GCF_008729295.1 Plectropomus leopardus | reverse complement strand
TAGAATCTTTTTCGCAGTAACCGTTGGGGCGGGGCCTCATTCATTCCTATGAGAGCTACTCAGTGGCGCATGAAGCAGGCCCACAGGAAGTGCGCCACCCTCTGAAGCAATATTTACATAGTGGCTTAAAGTGGAACTACAGCGTCACGTTATGCACACTGGCCCAGAAAGACTTTTCTCAATTTGCTTAACATTGGGAAAGAGACCTCCTTAAATCACTGGATAC
>NW_024679857.1:0-501 GCF_008729295.1 Plectropomus leopardus | reverse complement strand
ATTTAATTTTCAATGAATAGCATCTCTATACATTTAAAAGGGATTTTAAAAAATATACTTTTAAAACCATTAACATTTAGTCAAACTTTGCGTGTAAATAGTGCGATGGTAAACGTATAAAATCGTCACAATTAGTTCAACACAGCGATGTTTTAAGATTTCAGGTGATCTGAATGATATCAGGCCTGTGATCACACACCTGATCACAGAGTTACGCCATTAAAATAATAAATAAATCAGGACTCACCTGTGATGTTTTCACCTGGTCTGTGTTTTAAGACTGGATCTGAAAAGCAAAACAAAACACTTTAAGACACAGCTGAAGCCTTTACAATCAAAGATTCAGAGGAGACGATTTCATTTTCTACAGACGGCTGAAATATTAGAAAAAGAATAAACATCTTTAATGTTTTACTCACCAACAACCAGCTTAATGTGGAAAGTCTGTCGTGGCTGCAGACGAGGAAAAACACAGGTGTATTCTCCGCTGTCAGTCATCTT
>NW_024679856.1:0-716 GCF_008729295.1 Plectropomus leopardus | reverse complement strand
AAGATGTGTGTGTGTGTGTGTGTGTGTGTGTGTGTGTGTGTGTGTGTGTGTGTGTGCGCGCGCGTGCGTGCTGCAGGATCAGGATAAACAGACACAAAGAGGGAGTGTTGGGATCACTAACCTTTCGATGCAAACAGAAGCAGAGCCTACTAACTCCAAAACATTTAAGATTTAAGATGTATTTATCTATTGTTTTCTCACAAACACTGAAATGACATTACAATGACAATGACATTTGTCCTCTGTAAAAAAAAAAAAAAAAAAAAAACCCCTAAAATGAAAACCGAATACCTACCCCATTACAAATATCTGAAAAGCCAAATATTAGGGTCCAGCCCTATTATTCCCCACAACTCAAACTCCGCAAACTGCTACTGAGAAAAATAAAGACCTCACAAAGAGCTCTGCCTGCAATACATTCACAAAGCCACACAAACCAAAATTAAGACAGGAGATTCAGTGTGATACAAAGGGATACACATATGTAAAAAAAAAAAAAAAAAAAAAAAAAAGAAACAGGCTAAAACACTTTTGTAGAGTTGAAGAGGAACTACAGAGCTAGGTGATAATGTCATGTGTGCTCCACTACATGAAAAACTAATTTATAAAGACGCTCATGGAGCTTTAACTTTGTACAGCCCTGATCCTTGGCAAGGTAAAAGAGGTCTGGAGACACAGTGGGTTAATATGTCAACCCAAAAAAAACTGGTGCTTTT
>NW_024679855.1:0-215 GCF_008729295.1 Plectropomus leopardus | reverse complement strand
TTAGCACTATTAAATGCCAGCAGAGTTAGATCTTCATTTTGAACATAACAAAATATAATAAAAGCCAGAGAAACAACACCAAAATGCCCATCAGACATTTTCAGAAAATATATGTAAATATTTCATGTCCGAAAAGAAGTAGGAGGAAGTGAATACTTACCATATCCTACCCACTTTTTTGGGGGGAGCAGTGATTGTGACTGGTGGGATAGAGT
>NW_024679854.1:0-851 GCF_008729295.1 Plectropomus leopardus | reverse complement strand
TTAACCCAACTAACAGTAATGTTTGAATTTTTATCCAATCTACATACGTACCACAAAATCTCACCAACTCTCCAGATCTAATTTTGCTAACGATAAAAAATGATAGTGTCAATAATATTTATGTTCTTCGTTTTGAAGATGAGGATATTTCTCCTGTTCTGCGTCCTCCGCCTGATGACTTCTTCCGGCTACGGTAAGTCTCCAGGTGACCATGATCCCATAGAACTTCCTAGGTCATCTGGTCCTCCAGGTGGGTAATATAAACCTCCACAATCCTGCACCACGAACACTCTTTCTGATCAGACTTCAGTCATCTTTTGTCTGAATTCTGGCACCGCCCTGTCGGACAGGCAGGCGATATCTCTCTCTAACCTCCCAAGAGCCTTTGAGGTGACTTTCCTCACACATTTTCTCAATTTTATGCACTGTGTCAGCTGTGATGGCTCACAAGGCCACCCAAAGGTCAGACTGTCCCCTTTGTCCACAGGATATATAAAAATATACAGGAAGAACTGATATGACAATTGATTAGGAAATGTCATTCAAAAATGATGATGATTGGCGCGATGTAATTTGTTCATTTTATTACTCGTCTCATATTGTCACTCAATAAAGAAGACTATTGTTCAAATGTCTGAATATTGAAAACATGCTCACCGGAGGATAAAACTTTATTTATAGGCGCCTTTCTGGACACTCAAGGTCACCTTACACCATAAAAAACAAACACGGAGTTTAAGAAACAAATAAGAATACCAGTTAAATACAATTTAAAAAGATTTAAGAGAAAGAAAGAAAGAGAGGAAATTGGACAATGGTTGTGGTCAGATGGAGTACGCTAGTCTAAACAG
>NW_024679853.1:0-613 GCF_008729295.1 Plectropomus leopardus | reverse complement strand
CATTTTTACACTATTTTTATTGAATTCAAACCTCTCTCCATAAACTGTGTGATGCATCTCATTTTGCAGGGTGCTAGTGTATGGATATTGTAAAGCAAGTGAAAAATTGTCTTTTCCGTGTCATGTGGTGAGTTTTTTTTTTCCCACAAGAGGTCATACGGTCGATTAAGAGAAAATAAACACCTGAGTATTTACTATGAAATCAAATATGAAGCAGGAGACACTGTGACGGAAACACATTACGAGGTGACAAGATACAAGAGCGCATGCAAGACAGTCATGTGTATATGTGCTGCAAAGCAGAATGGTTTTATGAATTTACATAAGACAAAATCTCTCACTATTGAGGAATGGGAACATCTTTAGGGAAGAAAAAGAGACACGGTACAAAAGGTCTTAACTTAAACTGGATCTTACTGTCAGTAAAATCTGTTTCTGGTCACAGGGCCAAGTATGTATTCATTTAATCACCAACTAATTTGATAACCAATTATTCAGTTTCAGTAATTTTTTAAGAAATAAAAAGTCTAAACTTCAAGCTTCTTAAATGGGAATAGTTTCTGTTTTTTTTTTTTACGCTTTGAGAGTAAACTGAATACCTTTGGGTTTTGGA
>NW_024679852.1:0-245 GCF_008729295.1 Plectropomus leopardus | reverse complement strand
GACTTAAATCTCATTCAGCTTTGTTTAATTCAACTTCATACTTCCACCACATTTTAGAAACTTTACACCCTTGTGTAGTAACTAAAAATAATAGCTGGCAGGTTTGATTATAGCCAATTGATTCTCCCTGCTGTTGTGAAAATTGCACAAGAGAGGAAGAGGAAAAGGGTCGAAATGTTAAATGCCACTATGACAGACAGCACAGACATTTCAAATAGCAATATCCTCAGAATACTTAGGTGAGA
>NW_024679851.1:0-1555 GCF_008729295.1 Plectropomus leopardus | reverse complement strand
ATTGAAATTCATAATCTTCTTTTTCAAGGAAGTCCCGGCCAAGACAGCAGCATGAGGAATTTGTTTAAAGGAAGAAACAGACACAACAGCAAAAAGTTAACAACCCACAGAATAAAAAAAACAACCAACAGAAACAAAGAAAAGACTTAAAAGTAATTATCAGCCAATTTATAGTAAACAACTAAAATTAGCAGCGTTCAGCAGCCAGACAAGTACATTGAGTGTTTAAAAAGTCCTTAATCCTGTTTAAAAAATATCTTCCAGGCTTAAATTAGTGCAGTTTAAGTTGATTCTGTAGCTGACACCAAAAACTTCAAAAGCACTTTTAATGTGTCACATCACAGGATTTCAGTGATTTTACGTTCAAGTTTTCCCTGATATCACACTGCAGTTTGAATCTGCAGTTTATTCACTTAAAGCCTTATTTGCATTGGACTAGTTTTACCTGAGGACCTCACATAATTTAGAAATTACTCCCCCCACAGCTGTGTTTCATGCAGCTCATTCACACAGGATAAGCAGTGTCTGTCTTTTATTTTTCAGAAGAGGAGGGTGGCTGGGGTGTGACTTTTTTTATTTAAAACAAAAATTAAACACTACCTTTTTAAGTTGTTTGTCCCTCAGCTAAGCCAAAATTAAAAACACAAGTCCTTCTTCAGTGCGTACATTTTTTTAATGCCTGACCCGTTTTGCAGCATCTCTTCCCCTCATAAATAAAGAACAGTCCCTATCCCTAATCACAAAAGCAAGCCAGCGCGGTGACTAGTAGCATGTGCAGCTCACCGAGTCCAGTTAAAGTCAGACTGAGGTGTTTCATGATGGAGGAAAACAAACAAACAAACAAACAAACAAAAGAAACTTCCAAACTACCCCAAATCAGTAACAAATCACAGAGATGCTGATTCACATGAGACTAATATTATCCCATGACCTCTGTGTTTGCCGAAATATGGTAGGTAATTTGCCCTGGAATTTTTACCTTATATATTATGGGCATGGCTGTGCACACTGAATTAAAATCACAGTCAAATTACTAGAGGTCCTCATGTAATACTTTCCCTGTGTGACTAGGGTTTTAATAACTGGGATTATGTAAAGTGAAGTTGTAACAGATTTCACCTTCATTTGTCTCTACTTTTCTCGCATAGGATGAAAAAGGCAGAAGCACTCCGGCTCAAAGTAAACGAGACACCACAGACCTCAAAAAAACCCAAACTGAGCACCGCTCACAGCGGCAGCAGACAGCTGCCCCTCAGCTCCTTCAACACGTTAAACAGGAATCTTGATGGTGTTGGATGGAAGCAGAAAAGCACACGTGCCTTATTGTCAAAGCATCAGCCTTCTGTCGCCATACGTAGGGATTACTGTGCACCAATCACGAGAAATCAAATACAAAATGCATCAAATTATTCTGACATGATCAGTTTCTAAAATATCATAAAATGGGGAAAAATGTTGCTCTTGTTATTTTCTTGAAAGGATTTTTTGTGAATCAACAATGTAGTTCTATTTGTAATGACCTCATTATAGATAATAGTTTTATCACTTTATTGTG
>NW_024679850.1:0-716 GCF_008729295.1 Plectropomus leopardus | reverse complement strand
GTTATGGTTGTGGTTGTTGTTGTTGTTGTTGTGGTAGACGGCCCTTTAGTCAGAAGCTGCTCAGGTGAAACCTCTTAAATGTCCAGCTGCTGACCATGTAGCACTGAAGAGACACTGAGACACAGCAACAGGGAAAACAGGGACTTTAAAATGTCCTCGTCCTCAGTGTTTTTGATGCAGAGACAGATCTGTCCGTCCTTCAGCAGGCGTCTCTCTGACAGCTCAACATCAGCAGCAGCTGCAGATAATAAAGACTCTGCTGTAAATAAGTCGCCCCGAGGACAAAATAAAGCCGTCTGTTGTCTGTTTAATGTGTCAAAGTGTTCACAGAGGGACAGAGGGACAGACGAGTCTCATTAAACAACATCGGACTTGAGCAGCTGTTCCACTGTTATCACGTGTCACGATAACTCTCCTGAAGCAGCAGGTCACATAGTTGGAGCAAACAAAAAACAGCTGTTTTATCACATATATGTACATTCAATCAACATGTAATATCTGACGCTGCTCATCGTGTTTTCAACATTATTATTGTTTTTTGATCTCAGCTGATTCTCACTGTGATGATACAGACCGTCAGCTGATTCTGCACTTAAATCAAAGTTTCTCCTCTTTAAAAATCTTCAGTGACGGACACTGAAGCTGCTCGACGCTGACTGACGAGTCACTGTGTGTTTCATGAGGTTCATTAGCTCGTCTGTCACTGTGACGCCACA
>NW_024679849.1:0-657 GCF_008729295.1 Plectropomus leopardus | reverse complement strand
ACCTCAAAAAAATTGCTGAAATACACTTTTAGCATGTCCAGACACATCATAGTGTAGTATGTCGTACAAAAGTCCAAAAACACCATACAATAACACTGGGAAAATGACCGAAAATGCAATACCATAGCATGGAAGAAAAAGCAACCGAAAAAGCAAGGCTATAGTATGGCAAAAATCTAAAAAATGACATTTCCAAAATACTGCTGAAAACCTCATAGAACCTCATTAAATAGCATGCCGAAACACGCCATAGCAAAGTTATTGGAAAAAACAGCCAAAAAAATCATGATATAGCATGTTGAAAAAATGACTCAAGAAAAGCAAGGCTATAGTATGGCAAAAATGTCAAAATATGACATTTCCAAAAAACTGCTGCAAACCACAGAAAACCTAATAAAATAGCATGCAGAGAAACGCAATAGCAAAGGATTTTGCAAAAACATCTGAAAAAACCCATAATATAGCATGTTGAAAAATTGACCAAAGAAGCAAGGCTATAGTATGGCAAAAATGTCAAAATATGATTTTCCTAAAAACTGCTGAAAACCCCCTAAAACCTCATGAAAAAGCATGCTGAAACACGTCATAGCAAAGGATTTTGCAAAAACGACCAAAAAACATCATAATATAGCATGTTGAAAAAATGACCAAAGAAGC
>NW_024679848.1:0-259 GCF_008729295.1 Plectropomus leopardus | reverse complement strand
AAAGAAATAAAGCCAAGTTGCTGAGGTTTGAAACTGCAGAGAGTTTCAAGTCTCTTAACTTTGTTGAGCTCAAAACCTTAAAAAAGCAGCGATTTGATCATTCTGCATTTACACTTGAAGTGCTGGAAACGGAAATGATTCCTTTATTTCAGCAGTATGAACACAGTGTATCAACATGGAACATCTGTCATGTTGTCGATACAGATCTACAGGTCTTATTACTTTCTCTGCAGTCATATTATAACATGTCTTAACTTCA
>NW_024679847.1:0-254 GCF_008729295.1 Plectropomus leopardus | reverse complement strand
CTTAGGTGGAGCCAAAGGCATCATCAGGAGTCACTACAAAGCAGGATCTAGAGATGTGTATGGAAGAGGAATCTACTCAACACCAGACATAGATGTAGCTGAGAATGACATGTATGCCAAGACTTTCACATCTGAGAAGACAGGGAAACGTTACAAAGTGATCCTGCAAAATCGAATTAATCCTAAAAAGAGAAAAATCTGCCAGCAATCTAACTACTGGCTCATTCCTGTTGATAAAGGAACGTCTGCTGAGG
>NW_024679846.1:0-757 GCF_008729295.1 Plectropomus leopardus | reverse complement strand
CAGCTTCCTCTGACGCAGAAGCAGCTTCACAGACCGAACAGTGTCTGCCGTCCTCCACCGTTCACTGCCGTCTCCGTTCGGATGTCCTGCGTGACAAACATCTCTTATCAGCAGCTCGGCGGGGCCTCGGCGCTGTAAACTCTGCAGGTCTTTGACTGTCAGACTGTTGAAAAAAAGGCTTAAACAGTCAGGACAAAGCACACAGTGTTTCTGAGTCTGGACCGCGCTGTGGATTACATCATCCACACTCTCTGAGGAGGCAGTGAGGACGGAAAAATAATGTCTGCAAAGACCGGATCCCCAATCTGTCTTTTGGGGCCCCACAGTTTGTCCAAAGATTAATCAAATATGATTTAAATTTTTCATGGCACTAAGGATGGTTGTGTCAGGCTTTTGGACATCCATAGTCCCAAGAGGATACATCCCAATCACTTTGGTGACCCTAAATCTCCAGCACGGCCAAGAATTTGATATTTCGGCTTTGTGGTGAAATATGGATGAAATGCCATGAGATTTGGTGCAAATATTCGTGTTTCCCAGAGGCTGAATCCCAAGAAGTTTAGTGATCCACCCACATTTATTTCAGTGTTGCCAACAGGTCAAAGTTTCAGTGAAATATCTCTACATCTGCAGGATGGACTGGAACAAAAGTTGGTACCAATATTCATGTTCCCCAGAGGATGAATCCCAATAACTTTAGTTTAATCTACTGACTTTTCCTCCAGTGCTCCCAGTAAGACAAAGATGCCGATGACAG
>NW_024679845.1:0-241 GCF_008729295.1 Plectropomus leopardus | reverse complement strand
CCTGTGAAAATGCAAGTTTATTTTGAAAAGAGACGATGTATGTAACATGCATGAATGGACACACTGTCCTGGGTGTCCAAACCTGATGCTGGACGGATATCTAGTGTGTCCATCATGTTGGCACTCGTCTGGGAGGAGGGGCTCAGGACAGAGAGGGGAGAGCAGCAGGAAAAAGGTGAATTTTCAAATTCTGCCCTTTTTTTTTCTGAAAACTGCACCCTCCAGCTTTAACTCGTGTTTA
>NW_024679844.1:0-360 GCF_008729295.1 Plectropomus leopardus | reverse complement strand
AGAGATACAGAAAGACAGAGAGACAGAGAGAGAGACAGAGAGAGAGACAGAAAGCGAGAGAGACACAGAGAAAGACAGAGACACAGAGAGAGAGACAGAGACAGAGAGAGACAGACAGACGTTCACTCTGCTGGGATGGACGAAAACAAATGTCTGGCTGCAGCTTCGCCTGAGTTTTGTTCAGCTTATTTGACAGCAGACAGCTTGAAGTGCATGTTTTTATTTTTCTCCGTGTCACCATGACGCAGTGAACGTGACGTCACTCTCTCGATCGTGAACGCAGCCTGTTTTTGACAAACAAATCTATAAATCTGCTCACTTTATCATATTTATTGAGTGTTTTTGACATACCAGAAATGA
>NW_024679843.1:0-349 GCF_008729295.1 Plectropomus leopardus | reverse complement strand
TGCTTTGATTTTTAGTTGACGCACTGTTATTTGAATGACATGTTAATATCCACTCCTCCTCTGGTTTCAATAGGAGATGAACAGACCAGGAGAGGCTATCGTTCATTACCAGAGAGCTGCAGAGCTGCAGACACAGACGCCAATCGAAGCTCTGCTGTCAATGGGAGAAATGGCCACGTGTAAAATTCTCACCCGTGAGTCCAGTCTGTCCGTGCACATCTGATATGTCACTAATGCATGTTTACTGTGCATAAATGATTTGACATGATTTTCAGCAGTTAAAGCTTATATGTTACTTGTTCTTTTTGCAGGTGACTACGACGGTGCTTTGTCCGTGTTCACAGAGATG
>NW_024679842.1:0-229 GCF_008729295.1 Plectropomus leopardus | reverse complement strand
CCTGTCTGATTGTCTAATCTTGATTGTGACAAATATCTTGCTAATTTCTGACTATTTTCATTTAACCATGCAAATATGGCATTGTCTCATATTCTACATTTTGTCAGCGGTGTACACTGTGGTCACACCAGTTACTCTGACAGCAATGACCCTGGAGCGTTATGTGGCCATATGCATGCCCCTGCGCCACGGAGAGCTGTGCTCCACACGCAGCACTATGCACTGTATC
>NW_024679841.1:0-330 GCF_008729295.1 Plectropomus leopardus | reverse complement strand
CCATTTTGTACTTTTACAATGGTCCCTATGAACACCATTAGTCACACATTTGTGACTTCACAGTGAACAGATATTCAGTTAATTGTGCTCTAAACAGCATTTTAATCACTGATTATTTGAAATTCAATAAAACTGTAAAATATCTGCCTTAATTATCTTTCAAACATATCCAAAAACTAGGAGAAATCAAGGCTGTGAATGTGTAACATTAAACTTTTGTCAGTGTGGACATGCTGCATACGTTGATTTGCCACAATGTAATTGCTTGGTTCAATTAACAGAAAGCATGGGCACAAAAGTATAATTCATTCAAATTTACCGGCATGGTAA
>NW_024679840.1:0-1733 GCF_008729295.1 Plectropomus leopardus | reverse complement strand
AATGAGCCACACAGCAAAGAATAGTTTGTTGTAAAACATGAAATAGTCAGAGAGAGAGAGAGAGAGAGAGAGAGAGAGAGAGAGGGAGTAAAATACATTTCATACCCCACAACAAGAATCTGTAGAAATAGACTGATTGTCATGTGAAGCTTTTTGAGCTCTTTAATTTTAAAATATATGACTGCCATAGAATTAAAGATTGCCGTAACACATGGTGGTATAGTCAAGAGGAAAGGTTTGCTGGTGTTGCTGAAGTTTTGTACAAAAATAAAAAATCAGTCTGAACTAAGCCTGTGCACTCAAGGATAGTCTAATTTAAATCATTATTTGTGTAGAATTTATTGGTGCTGGTACAAAATAATTTCTGAGTCTTTCTTTGCATTTTTTGGAGGAATAGAACAACCTTCACATGTTTTTCTGTGATGATTAAATTTGCTAAATAATTTGACCCCCAAGTTGAAAACAAAAATGTTGATGTCTCTTTTGCAGATTGATTCTTCAGTAATTCCACTGATGTCCGAACAGGATCTGTCAAAGTACATCCCGCTTTATGGAGACAGATTGGCAGCTATTGCCTTCTGTCGCAAAACTCATAGTTCAGATCAAGGAACATCCAGGAGAGGTCAGCTGCTTGAAAGAATAAGGGCAAAGATCTGTGTTCCAGATAGCAAGGCTGTTAAAAGAGCAGAGTCTTCAGAGAAATTAAAAGGGAATAAAAATGCAAAAAGACAGGCAAGAAGGCTAGAAATTGGATGGATGAACTTCAGCGAAAAAGAAAATGACTTCAAACAGGTACGAGCTGTGAAGGGAGGTGGAACCAGGCATGTCAGTGTTGACAGATACACTACAGTTAGAGAGATCCAGGAAATGGCAGAATCACTTTTTTTCCCCAAATGGGGCCTTCAAGTCGCTGAAGCTAGAGGATCATGTTTGGTACATTTGTGACTTTTCACAAAATGAGATTGACCAAGACTGCACAGTGGAGGACCTGTATGAGAAAAACAAAGTAAAAATACTGAGATTGTACCTCTACACCAAATACACCAAGAAAGATGCTCAAGACGAGGGCAACTCGACTGATCCTCCCCCAGCAACAACCTCAGAAGTCACAGGAAATGTTGCCCAGGATCTTAGCCAAGTTCAGGCATCAGAGCCAGAGGTCATAACTATTGATTTATCTTTACTACAGGAATCTGATGTCATACTGTTGGATGAAGATATATCAAATATGCAGATGCTTCATGACCATATCAGAGATGAAGTCGAGGAACAAGGAAGAGGACTGCATGCTAAAGAGATAAGACCAGACCAAGGAATCCCAGAAATGACAACAGAGTCTAACAGTATAGGACAAGAAGACCCAGGTGCTTATGTAACAGATGTTATTCCTGAGACCCAAGCTGGAGAGATGCTGCTTAACAATTCCAATGATAGTGAAGTGACACCCGGTGATCCTTTTGAACCGGATGACACTTTGCCTTGGGAGGGATCAAAACCAAAGGTCGTTGTTGTCGTGCGCAGGGGTAACTGCCTTGCTGACCTCTTGGCAGCCTTTATTGACCCAGATATCATGAACAAAGATGTGCACATCAAAAGAAAACTCCCCAATGGGAAACTGGAAGAGGGGGAAGGCTCCGGTGTTTTATGTGATTGCCTCTCAGAATTCTGGGGAGAATTCTACAGCAAATGCACAGTAGGTACCGAAGTGAAAACACCTTACCTTAGGCATGAAT
>NW_024679839.1:0-294 GCF_008729295.1 Plectropomus leopardus | reverse complement strand
GTTTGTCTGCTGTTTATATGAAGTTTGATTAATATAGAAAATTATTAATGATGAAACAAACACATAATTCATTTTTTAAGTGTCTTTGGTTTCTTTTTTATATTTTGAAATTAGCTGTTTTCCCACATTTATTTAGTTTTTAAATTGTTAAAAAAAAAAGAAAAAAATTGTGGAAGGCTTTTTCCCCATTTTTTTGTAACTTTATATGTGTTTAACTATAGTTCAGAGATGATACAGTTATGTTGTTCAGACAAGTAGGGATACAAATCAATATTAACAGCAGCAGCAGTAACA
>NW_024679838.1:0-573 GCF_008729295.1 Plectropomus leopardus | reverse complement strand
TTTCTTTTGTTGGAATCACTTAAGTTTGATAAATCCCTACTGTTAGACAAGTTGAGTTTTCTTAAAAGTAGTGCTGAAATGTAACCAAGTACATTTCTTCAAGTACTCCACTCACTCTATTACAATTATTAAAAAACATTATTTTAGTTTACAAATTAAGATTTTAAATTTCTCAAACACCATATTAAAATATACAAATAAAGCTGAAACAATTAGTCGATTAGAAAATTAATTGGCAACTATTTTGACAGTAAGTAAAAACATATCATGGTCCCAGCCTCTAAAATATGAAGACTTGCTACTTTTTTTTTTAAGTAGCTGAAATGTTTTCATCCATCAAATCAATAAATATTTCTGCAGTATGTACTTTTAATACTTAAATAGTACTTACAGATAGTACTTTCAATGCAGGACCTTTACTAGTAAAAGAGTATTTAAACAGTATTGTATTAGTAATTTTACCTAAGTAAAGTATCTAAATACTTCCTTCACCAGATTGAAAGCCATATTGCAATGTAAAAATAGTGTAAAATAAAACAGGATTAGAATAAAAGCTATGCATTTATTTTTTAG
>NW_024679837.1:0-630 GCF_008729295.1 Plectropomus leopardus | reverse complement strand
TTATTGATCTCAAAACTGAGAAATTGGGGTGTAGCAGCGCCATGCAGAAAGAGCAAAGAGAATAAAGAGAAAACAATATTAACAGAATATAAAAGGAATACGCTTAAAAAACTAAGAGACTGTACATATATACATATATACAAGTGTAAAGTGCGGAAAAGTATCTGAATAAATAAAAATAAAGTCAGCAGTGTAGAGTGACATGGAGCTAAGACCAGAGTTTAAAGAGCAGACAGAGGTGAGTTATTGTACAGGTGGATGGTACAACATTACACTTAATCATTCATCTTAATAACATTATCTGGCTGTACATAAACAATCTTACACGCCGCCTTTCTGTTGACCGAGTAAAACGCATTTTTTTTCATGATTAGTATTTTAATTGAATTTTGTATACACAACACCAGGATTTTAGTGTACATCTCAATGACTCCAGTATGGATAAAATAAAGTAAGGCTAAAATATTAAATTTATTTATTTAAAACAGTAAAATACAACAAAACTAGTATAAAAACATGACTCAGATGAGGCAGGAACACTTGAAATTGATAGTTACATTAATTGGGATGTGTTTGATGTGCTGTACTTGTTGAATAGTTCTGTTCAGAGAAAACAGGCACAAAGAACCT
>NW_024679836.1:0-486 GCF_008729295.1 Plectropomus leopardus | reverse complement strand
GGGGGGGGTAAATTGATTTGTTCGTCTATTCATTTCTTATATTATATAATTTGATATCCAATTTAGGGTTAAGCATTATTAATAGGGATAGGGGGATGATTAAGGTTAGAAAATTTGTCGATAGAGACATATGAGGGGTATGGGTCTTGAAATAAGAATAAGAATCCCGGTTAGGGTTAGGCGTTATGAAATAAATAATTGGGGGTTAAAGGGATGGTTAGGGTTAGGGTTAGGGTTAGGGTTTGATTCAATACTTTAATCTGACAAGAGTGTACTCACCAGAATCTGATATCTCTGGCTGTCCGCCCAGCATTCAGCATCACGCTCGTGATCCGTCAGCATGTTGGTCAGTACAACTGACCTGTGACCACTGATGATGCAAAAGTACCCCATGATGTACCCCATCAGTTTTGCGTGCTCGTTACACAGGTTCCCATCTTTGGATAAGAAATCTGAAAAATACACAAGCACATACATCAAACGTTG
>NW_024679835.1:0-326 GCF_008729295.1 Plectropomus leopardus | reverse complement strand
TTCCATCTTCCACCTTCCACCTTCCATCTTCCATCTTCCATCTTCCACCTTCCATCTTCCAACTTCCATCTTCCAACTTCCACATTCCATCTTCCAACTTCCACCTTCCATCTTCCACCTTCCATCTTCCAACTTCCATCTTCCATCTTCCATCTTCCACCTTCCATCTTCCAACTTCCACATTCCATCTTCCAACTTCCATCTTCCAACTTCCATCTTCCACATTCCATCTTCCAACTTCCATCTTCCATCTTCCACCTTCCAACTTCCATCTTCCATCTTCCATCTTCCATCTTCCAACTTCCATCTTCCATCTTCCAACTTCC
>NW_024679834.1:0-486 GCF_008729295.1 Plectropomus leopardus | reverse complement strand
GGCCCAAACCCACTTGGTACCCAGGTAGCCATAATAACATAACTATGTGCATAACCCATGTGGGGTCCACTTGTGTAAACACATCCATGTGCACAATTAGCATGGGGACAATATTGAAACCATGGACAATAACTTTTAGAGCCCATTTTTTTGACCCAGTTACTACACATGGGCTCCACATACCAATGCTGGGCGGGTAAACTTTACCCAGTACTAGGTCAGTACTAGTTTGACTCAATACTGAGTTCCACATTTGACAAAAATTGTGTTAAAGTTTTGTCAGTATTTTTTTAAAGTGTATATATACCCTTTGAAACCTGAGCAAATTGGCTTGATGCAGGACATTTTGTGCCTTTCACAAGCACTAAAACCTTTGAAATAAGCAAATTTGTTTGATTCCTGTCTTGTGAAATAACTCATAAGTGATAAAGAAAAAAAATTTTCATTATTTGATTCTAATAATTATATTTAAAATGTACACACAAA
>NW_024679833.1:0-734 GCF_008729295.1 Plectropomus leopardus | reverse complement strand
ACAGCAGTACAACAGTAATAGTAATAATAAACTTATAAAGAAGCGTTAAACAATATTTTCTGTTTATTTTCTTTATCTGAAGTGTAATTATATTATTATAGTGTACAGCAGGCATTTAAACACAAAAAAATAAATTAAGTACAACATTAGAAATAAATAAAAAGACACAATGATACTCGTACCAAACTGGACAAGAAACTGAAAAGGCTTGAGAACATTTAGTAATTAGATAAACCATATTATATTGTTGTTGTTGTTTTTGTTTGTGCTTGCTGTAAATCTTTAACAGAACAGCTAAATGTTTAATTAAATTTCAAATAAGTAAGAAAGTATTTTTCCTGGATTGTTACAAAAACAACTTTTATAGCTTAAAGTATTTCATTGTATTTATATGTTGTTGTAAAACATGTTCTGCAAGTTTTCTTAAACAAGCTTATTTATTTAGACATTTTGAAAATCTCATCAAATCCCGCGATGTTTGATCACGCGCGGGAACTATCGTGTAGTGTTGTTTGTAGCCGGAAGCCAAAAAGTGATGCACATCTCCCTCGTCACTGTTTAACTATTTTTAACGTTAAAATTGGATTTTCTCGTCTTTTACTTGGTGCTATAATTTCGTCATTGTGTAGTTTTACATTGTTGGACTCCAGCATTCAGCCAATACACGAGTCGTGAAGATTGTTTATGATTTTAGTTTTAAAACAGATGGTTTTACTCTTATTGTTGTTAGCATT
>NW_024679832.1:0-413 GCF_008729295.1 Plectropomus leopardus | reverse complement strand
CACGGGAGTTCCGGTTTGTTGTTGTTGTTGTTGTTGTTGTTGTTGTTTATTGTGGCCTGCTGCTGTTTTGTGGATTTTTTTTAGATACATATATAATTTAACAGATTTCAAAACATCTTTGCAAAGTAGCTTGATGGCTGTTATCAGGCGGGTTTCCGTTAACTCTCAAATTGCGCAAATTGAAATTGCGATTAAAAAAAGTTTTTATGCTCATGAGGTGATTTTTCAGGCGATTCGAAAAAGCCATATTTTTTTTAAAAAAGTGCAATGGAAACACTTTATTTCTGCTTTTATAGCTCATATGATGTGTAACAGCGGGTGGCGGTAATGTGACTTTATGGAGGCAAACCGCCATTAAATCAGAGAAGAAGACAAAGTACAACAAAGTCACATGACTCGGATCTTTTTAACTC
>NW_024679831.1:0-636 GCF_008729295.1 Plectropomus leopardus | reverse complement strand
ATGTGAATGTTGTGTTGATGCTGTGTTAAAGTTGTGTGAATGTTGTGCAGCGTCTTAAAGTTATGTGAATGTTGTGTTGATGCTGTGTTAAAGTTGTGTGAATGTTGTGTTGATGCTGTGTTAAAGTTATGTGAATGTTGTGTGAATGTTATGTTGATGTTCTGTTAAAGTTATGTGAATGTTGTGTGAATGTTGTATAAATGTTATGTTGATGTTCTGTTAAAGTGATGTGAATGTTATGTTGATGTTCTGTGTAGGTTATGTGAATGTTGTGCAGCATTGTCTTAAAGTTATGTGAATGTTGTGTTGATGCTGTGTTAAAGTTGGGTGAATGTTGTGTTGATGCTGTGTTAAAGTTGTGTGAATGTTGTGTGAATGTTATGTTGATGTTCTGTTAAAGTTATGTGACTGTTGTGTTAAAGTTATGTGAATATTGTGTTGATGTTATGTTAATGTTCTGTTAAAGTTATGTGAATGTTGTGCAGTGTTGTCTTAAAGTTATGTGAATGTTGTGTTGATGCTGTGTTAAAGATGTGTGAATGTTGTGTTAAAGTTATGTGAATGTTGTGTTGATGCTGTGTTAAGGTTGTGTGAATGTTGTGTTGATGCTGTGTTAAAGTTATGTGAATGTTGTGT
>NW_024679830.1:0-464 GCF_008729295.1 Plectropomus leopardus | reverse complement strand
TGAAATATTTTTCCTTACATTTTTCCCTTTTTTTATTATTAACCTATAATAATTTCCCTCTCACTCTCTCTCTTTCTCTCTCATTTTAAAACAAATTTTCAGGTCATTTTCTTTTCCTAATTTCTTTTAACATGTAGTAGATGTCTTGCCAAGTTGCTTGTTACCTTTTTAGGCTGTGATTTCAAACGAAAGGGAACCAACTGGCTTAGGTTTCAGAGGTTAAAATGCATGTAAAAGGCATCTGAACACAGCACAAGAAAACTGTTTTTTTCCAGGTTTGAAAGTGTTAAGCTTAGGAAAAAGGACAAATTTCTCCCATACATGTGCTGTAAACTTACTAACAACCTGCACAGCCAGCCCGATATCTGCAAAAACACAAGCAGCTCAGAGAGCAGACACAGCACGGGCCGTCACAAATTGCAGCAAGTTTTAGCAATTTGTGGTTTTGTGATATTGGCTCATAC
>NW_024679829.1:0-1204 GCF_008729295.1 Plectropomus leopardus | reverse complement strand
ACATATGTACAAAAAATCCCTCATTTTCTTAAAAATAATAAAACCATTAATTAGGGACAAGCAATATAGCAAAAGTTTTACAGTACATTTAATTTTATATAACAGTAACAGTGTATATCATAATACAGTAATTGTTCTGTAAATTCAATTAATAAATGGTTGAAAAATAACCATACCTTACTTCATCACATTTGTTTATTTTTCTTTTTTTGTTTGGAACATATGTACAAAAAATCCCTCAATAAAACAACTGCCTCATGTGATAACACTTGAGTTAAATACAAAAGACTCAAAATATTAAAACTAAAATTCTAAACATCAAAGCATTAGAGAACAATAATTTCAAGTGTTACAGGTATCTGTATTCACAACTTTCCCCTCCTTCACTTATGCCTAAATCAAGTTGTGAGTAGTGTTGGAAATTAGCACCTGCCACCAGCCAAATGCTGGTAAAATATGCTGCTGCTGTAAGTGGCTGCTAAAATTTTCTTCACTTACAAGCCAAAAAAACAATTGTTATCTATTGAGTGGCTTGTATATTTTGGAATTCACAGCAGCAGGTGGGCAAAAAAAGTTATTTTCCAACCTAGCTTGCCAGAAAGCTGCATTAACAAGAACATGATGAGATCATACGAGAATTCGGCCCCAAAGAGCCTCAGTGGTCGAAACCGTATTGCCAAATTTCTGTCTGTGGATACATTTATACCATCGATAGTATTCGCCATCATATTGCCTCACCCTCTTGTTAGTCATGATTAAAATCAGTGATTCTATCTCCAAAGTCAGAGACTTCACAGTGGCTCCATTTAAGGTCAAGGTGATATGGAGAAAATCAAATATGTCAATATTTTTTACCAAATGCTACAGTATCAATACTGTGATGATATTATAGAGTTGACTATTGGTGTTTTCACAGAATATCTACCCAATGAGAGTTTTGATAATCATTGGTAATGTGGGTATAATGACTATGTCAGTAAAGGCAAATTATAGAACAGCTGAAACAGTTAAATAAGTTCAGAAAATAACATCAATTTATTGTAATACAGCCTATAAAATTAAGAAAAGACTTACAGTATAACGATATTCAAAATTGAAAATGATATCTAGTCTCATATGACATATTGCCCAGCCCTACTCCCTGGCTCACAGGAACCTGGTCCATGGTTCATCTATTGGTCCTGTCCTTTTTTTTTTTTTTTTT
>NW_024679828.1:0-297 GCF_008729295.1 Plectropomus leopardus | reverse complement strand
CGGCTCTCACCTCATCCAAGGTTCAGTTCCGCTGGTCTCCTGCCACCACGAACTGCCTGTCTGGGTCAGGAATGAGGAGTATGGGGGCAGAGCAGAAGCGTTCCTTGAGGGGTCGGAAGGCGTCGGCGGGGGCAGGAGACCAGCGGAACTGAACCTTGGATGAGGTGAGAGCCGTGAGGGGGGCTGCCACCGTGCTGTATCCACGAATAAACCGTCTGTAAAAGTTGGCAAACCCCAGGAAACGTTGCATCTGTTTGCGTGTGTCCGGAACGGGCCAGGAGGTCACCGCCGAGACCT
>NW_024679827.1:0-587 GCF_008729295.1 Plectropomus leopardus | reverse complement strand
ATACCGTTTCGCAGAACTGACAACAAGCTTTTTGACATCCTGACATCCGAGTGCTGCTCTGTCAATATTGGCGCTCTTCCGGGTGACGTCATCGCGGCGGCTCCCGTCGTGCGCCATGACGTCAGCACCTCTGTTAAAGGGCCGGTTCGTCTTCAACCACTTCCGGCGGCCCGTGCTGAATAGGAAGCAGGGACATGCTGCCTCAGGCGAGTCGAGTCAAGTCTAGTCAAGTCAATTTTATTTGTTGAGCCCATTATCACAAAACATGTTTCGCCTCAGTGGGCTGTACAGTTTACGTCATCCCTCTGCCCTTAGACCCTCACATCACCCAAGGAAAAACTCCCAAAAACAAAACAAAACAACAAAAAAAAAAAGTCGCTTCACCTTGGTCCCACCGGCAGTGGAGGTTTGGTTTGCCTGAGGCGTCTGGTGTGTTGTGGCGCCTTCCCACTCCCGCCAGCTCACCTGACCTGGGATTCTCGATGCTGTGTTGCCTGCACCCTTGACTGTTCTCCCTCCTCAATTTGAGCAGCCGGCTCGTGTTAGACCGCCTGGCACCGGGATGCCAGCGCCACTTCCTGGTCTTC
>NW_024679826.1:0-201 GCF_008729295.1 Plectropomus leopardus | reverse complement strand
ATTTCCTGACTATTTCAGCTGATTTATTAGGACTCTGTGCCTTGGCCGGAGGCATTGTGTTTCTGGGTTTGACCGTGCCATTCTCTTAAACGCAATCTCAAGATATCTCAAATTTAGCTCAAATGTCCACCTGGACTCAAGTATGATTCATTAGGTTTTGGGGGTCAGAGTTGAGGTTCACTGTGACCTTATGTCCATCCC
>NW_024679825.1:0-340 GCF_008729295.1 Plectropomus leopardus | reverse complement strand
TTGCCCACCATACCTGTGGGGTCTTAAAAGTATTTAAAAGCCTTAAATTTAATATTGTCAAATTTGAGGCCTTTAAAAGTCTTAAATTCATCAACAAAAATGTAATTTTTGTTTATAAAGGTCTTTATTTTTATTTCTTGTCCTTTCACGGTGATGTTACTTGTTATGTGTCCTGCTGTGTTTTGAATATTGTCACAGACTGTCTGTGATGGTCAGTGTTTTCACTTAAGTGCTGTGCACACATCTGACACCTGTCTGCCTGCTGTCATCTCCGGCTCTCTGCTCTGTGAGCCGAGGCAGCTGCACAGCACAGAGTTTCTGATAATACAAGATAATAACC
>NW_024679824.1:0-393 GCF_008729295.1 Plectropomus leopardus | reverse complement strand
TCTTCTAAATGTGTGATAACTTTTAGCTTTGACAGTACCGGCTGCGAGTACTACTGTCATGCCCACAACTACTACACCTGAACCCACAACAACTACACCTGATCCTACAACAACTACTCCAGAACCTACTACGACTACAGCTGAACCCACTACAACTACACCTGGACCTACAACAACTACTCCAGAAGCTACTACTACAACTCCTGAACCTACTACTACAACTCCTGAACCAACTACTACAACACCTGAACCCACAACCACTACACCTGAACAGACTACGACTACACCAGAACCCACTACAACAACACCTGAACCAACTACCACAACACCTGAACCCACTACAACTACACCTGAACCTACAACAACTACTCCAGAACCAACCACTACTACACC
>NW_024679823.1:0-426 GCF_008729295.1 Plectropomus leopardus | reverse complement strand
ATCGGCGGGCAGCGTCAGAGACCTGGTGTCGGCGTTCAGCGGGACGGCGGGACGGACACGGTCCAGGACCACGTCCAGAGACTCTGACTGCTGATCCTGTGGGACACTAAGGGACACTAAGGGACACTGAGGGACACCTAAGGTCACTCTGAACTGTCCAATGAGTGAGGAACCACAACGAGACACAAAACAACCACAAAGAGACTCCAAACAACTACAAAGAGACGCAAAAAAACAGAGATGCAAAAAAAACTACAAAGAGACACAAAATGACCACAAAGAGATGCAAAACAACTCTAGAGAAACTCAACACGACAACAAAGACATGCAAGACGAGGAGATGCAAAACAGCTAGAACGAGACACAAAAAACAGACACAAAATAACCACATAGAGACAAAAAGCAACATCAAAGAGACATAAAATG
>NW_024679822.1:0-238 GCF_008729295.1 Plectropomus leopardus | reverse complement strand
GTCATATGCAAATTATCGTTTTATTGTGTTTTATAGCTGTTTGATTCCGAATATTTTTCTAAACTGTCGTTCACTACATGTGTTGAAAAAATAAGATGATGGTGAGACTACTGATGTGTGTGTGTGTGCTTATGGTAAATGCAGAGGTGAATGTTTGGTGCAGTTTCTCATTGTTACCGGTGCAAGGGGAGATATAAGCACAGTAGGCCTTAATGCCTCTAAGTTACCATGAGTTTCT
>NW_024679821.1:0-469 GCF_008729295.1 Plectropomus leopardus | reverse complement strand
AGGAAATGAAAGTCTGGTCTCTCTCTCTCTATAAGCAAAGAAAAACAGTATATTTGAAAATATATGTTACATACTGACCATATACACAGCAAAACATAGAACAGGGAGGTTTCACCAGTATGAAACAATTTCAGAAAAAAACCAGACCATCAGCAAGAAGCCTGGCCATTTCTATTAAAATATGCTCAGTGTGTTTCCCTGGATGCGACTACCTCTGCAAAATCAAACAATTAATCTACACTTATATTTCCCCATGCAATGCTTTGTACATTAGCAAGATTAAAGGAAGCAGAAGGAGATTTTTTTATTGATCATTTCATGTGTGATGTTATCATTTGTGGTTATAGCTGATGCTGGGGCAGGATCAGCAAGGAAAGAAAATAACTGTATATGCATCACTGAAAATAGCTGGCAGTTGCTTTGTTAGAATATAAAAGCAGACATTACAGTGCTCACATATACAGTATAC
>NW_024679820.1:0-218 GCF_008729295.1 Plectropomus leopardus | reverse complement strand
AGAGACTTTAGAACAGCTTTACCTGGACCCAGAGCATCCTCCAAATCAAGTCCAAAGCCATCTGTAACACGCAAATACAAAAGAATTAGGAACTGACGAAATTATGTTGATAATCATCTTCCTGATACATGACGTTAAACTTGTTAACATGTAGATACAATTAAAATCACTGTGATTTTTTATCAAGATTAGACAGGAAAAATGACAAGATGGAGATA
>NW_024679819.1:0-203 GCF_008729295.1 Plectropomus leopardus | reverse complement strand
GAACAGTATGGCGAAAAAAGTCATACTATAGTACAGGGAAAAATGGTAAAAAAAAACTGTTACTCCACATGTTAGAAATAGTCATAGTATAGCATGTTAAGGCAGTTTATAGTATAGCCTGTTGAAAAAACGGTCCAAAAAGTCAATATTTTGGGCGTTTTAAGCTGAACTTCAGTATTGCGAAAAAAGTCATACTATAGCAC
>NW_024679818.1:0-1128 GCF_008729295.1 Plectropomus leopardus | reverse complement strand
CCTCAGCCGAGGCGGCCCAGGTAGGATCTCTCCTAGAGAATAAGCTTTTACTTCAGTGCTGTACATTCTAACTATAGAAAATAAAATGCTGATTGTGACTATCCTTCATACTGGTAAATTATTTTTCTGTTCTGTATTTACCACATAGTTTTACATAAAACATGTCTTGGCTTTGAAGAGTTTTGCACATTAAAGTTGTGCTCTGAAACAAATTGTGTAACAGTAAGGTTGAAGTGCAGCACATTTATTGTGAGAGCATAAAGTGCCAGTGTGTGTTTCTGTACGTGCATGTGTGTGTGGTCCCGTTTAGCCGTGGTACCTTGCAGGGTGAGCGCTCCTGTGATGTACCAGAAGCTGTGCAGCAGAGTGAAGCTGTGTTCCTCTGTGTGCGGCTCCGCCCATTCAGTAGGACTGATCCTGCAGGGGGAAAAAAGCCTGAGAAGATGCACAGTTTTCTTTGGATATTTACAACTGAGGCATTTGTTTAATTCACTTGTAAAGTCTGCAGAGGACACCTCCATCTACAGTGAGGCAGAAAGTTCATCCATTGAGCAGAAAGGTCTAAATCGCGTAATATCCCTTTTCGACTCAATACTTTACTGTCATGAGGTAAGACACTGAAAATCTCTCTGTACCAGACTGTCACTGTGGATGGAGGATCTTTAATCCACTTTAACAATATGCATTTGCACGAGAGGAGCAAAAGTTTGTCCAGTAATTTATAATGGCTAAAAGACAAACCCTGTAAGAATAGCCCTGGATCTTTTCTTTTTGTTTTCGTAAAGAGGTAACACAACTCATAAGGTATGTGACTTCAGTATCTAGAAATCAGATTGCACTCCGAAAAGTAGTGGAAATGAGTCCCAAGGTCTATTTTGCACTTTCAGTAAATGGAAGAGACAGTTTGAGAAATCTATATGGAGCCTATGTAATGTTTTATATTGAATTTCTGCAAGCCTACTGCAAGTGTAGGTTGACTGCCTTACATTGTCCTCCTCAGTCAGAGGACAATGTAAGAAAAAGAAAAAACAAAGCAAACAAGACGTGGAAAAAGTGCTCTAAAAATTATAATAATTATGTTAAATAATTCAAAATGTGTAAATAATGATAATTATAATGTAGTTTTTC
>NW_024679817.1:0-386 GCF_008729295.1 Plectropomus leopardus | reverse complement strand
GTGACAAGCCCCTCAACTCTTGGTGTCAAATCCCAACTACTTCTCTTCAGGTGTCAAAATTCAGGACTGAACTCGAGTTGTCCCGAATATCATTTCTAGGCTCCAGAGTTTCAGCACTGATCCACAGCAAACTGTTGTCAGGGAGACACGGTACGCCAGCAGCTGACGCCCGACGGTTTCAGCGTCAGGTTACGAATGGGCACATTATTATAGACCCACAAATGACTCATAATAAACTCCAACTAATCTAACATATATGATGGATTTCTTTTCTCACAAACATTGAAATTTCATTCATCTTCTCCAAAAAATTAAAAAAATCAAATTCCTAAATTGAATTGAAAAACAAACATCCATGGATATTCGTGGCGTTCTTATGTTCATAA
>NW_024679816.1:0-254 GCF_008729295.1 Plectropomus leopardus | reverse complement strand
TGGGAAACTAAACCTTTTGAACTGTGAGCTGCAGGGCAAAGGTAAGATTGGTGCTGACATGATAAATTCTGTCAATGGATTTAAAGCCAAGATGAGCATTTTCTCCATACATTTACAGAGGAAAAAAGTGCTGCACTTTCCCTCTGTGCATGTGTGCTGAAAGACAATGCTTCTGCATAGAGACTTTTGACAAAGCTGCAGAAAAGCACTCTCAAGTCATAAACAGACTTGGGCAAGAGTTTGAGAACAGGTTT
>NW_024679814.1:0-966 GCF_008729295.1 Plectropomus leopardus | reverse complement strand
AATAAATAAATAAATAAATAAATGGGAGACTAAAACAGTGGAATAAGATAAAATAAAAAAGTAGAATAAATAAATAAATAAATAGTTAGTTAGTTAGTTAGTTAGTTAGTTAAAGGCCTGATTGAAAAGATGGGTCTTGAGCCTCTTTTTAAAAACCTCAACACTGTCTGTGATCCTGTTCACAGGTTCTCCAGCAGGCTGTTCCACAGACGGGGGCCATAGTAACTGAAAGCTGCCTCCCCATTTCTTTTAGAGCTAACTTGTGGTATGGTTAAAAGGCCAGTGCCGGAGGACCTCAGGATCCGCGAGGGTTGATAAGGTAAAAGCAGCTCAGTTAGGTAAGAAGGCCCAAGACCTTTGAGACACTTAAAAACAAGTAAAAGAACCTTAAAATCAATCCTGAAACGCACCGGGAGCCAATGAAGCGATTTTAAAACCGGTGTAATGTGCTCCCGCCCTCTGGTCCTCGTCAGCACTCGTGCGGCTGAGTTTTGCAATAGTTGTAAATTGGAAATGCTGTTTTTGGGAAGACCAGAGAGCAGGGCATTACAATAATCTAGACGACAAGAGATAAAAGCATGCATCAGTACTTCCGTGCTGGCCTGAGAGAGAAACGGGCGGACTCTGCCTATATTCTTTAGATGATAAAAACCAATTTTTATTGTGTTTTTGATGTGTGGGATAAAAGTAAGCTCAGAGTCAAAAATCACACCCAGATTTATTACAGATTGTGATGTTCTAAAAGCCTGTAACTTTGGTAAAAGTTTCTCTTTCTGGCCTTCAGGACCGATGACTAAAACCTCTGTTTTGTCCTGGTTGAGCTGTAGGAAATTTGCTGCCATCCATGACTTTATGTCTGAAATGCAATTAAAAAGGGCATCAATAGGCCCTGTGTCATCAGGAGACACAGCGATGTACAGTTGAGTATCGTCAGCATAACTATGAAAGCTGATGCCGTGACTCCTG
>NW_024679813.1:0-351 GCF_008729295.1 Plectropomus leopardus | reverse complement strand
CGTCTCCAGACTCTGTCACGTCTGTCACATGTGCTCAGTGTGAACCTGCTTTCATCTGTGAAGAGCACAGGGCGCCAGTGGCGAATTTGCAATCTTGGTGTTCTCTGGCAAATGCCAAACGTCCTGCACGGTGCTGGGCTGTAAGCACAACCCCCACCTGTGGACTTCGGGCCCTCATACCACCCTCATGGAGTCTGTTTCTGACCGTTTGAGCAGACACATGCACATTTGTGGCCTGCTGGAGGTCATTTTGCAGGGCTCTGGCAGTGCTCCTCCTGTTCCTCCTTGCACAAAGGAAGAGGTAGCGGTCCTGCTGCTGGGTTGTTGCCCTCCTACGGCCTCCTCCACGTC
>NW_024679812.1:0-209 GCF_008729295.1 Plectropomus leopardus | reverse complement strand
CACCACAACTCTATTCAAACCATCAGGGTCAGTCTCACATTGGACCTGCAAAGGGAACGAGAAAGAATTAGAGAGTAAGAGTATACATGTATTTTACTCTGATATATAATAACCAGTATTTTGTGGTTAAATATGAAGTCTGCTGTGCCAAAATCGTTTACAGTGTGTGTGTGTGTGTGTGTGTGTGTGTGTGTGTGTGTGTGTGTGTG
>NW_024679811.1:0-515 GCF_008729295.1 Plectropomus leopardus | reverse complement strand
TTCAGTGCTTTATATGCTAGCAAGAGAGTTTTAAAGTCTATTCTGTGAGAGACAGGGAGCCAGTGTAGAGACCTCAGAACTGGAGGGACGTGGTCCGCTCTCTTGGTCTTAGTCAGGACTCGAGCAGCAGCGTTCTGGATCAGCTGCAATTGTCTGATTGACTTTTGAGGCAGAGTGATAAAAAAAAGTTATTAAATAATGGTCTGACAGAGCAGGAATCTCAGGAAAGACTAATAAATCTGCAATATCGATGCCGTATGCAAGGACCAGATGGAGGGTGTGGTCGTGGCGGTGGGTTTATGTACACACTGACTGAAGCCTGCTGAATCCAACAGTGTGGAGAAATCAGAGCTAAGGCGGTCACTATTAACATCCACGTGAATGTTAAAGGAGCAGGGAGGAGAGGAGCAGAGGGAGAGGAGCAGGGAGGAGAGGAGCAGAGAGGAGAGGAGCAGAGGGAGAGGAGCAGGGAGGAGAGGAGCAGAGGGAGAGGAGCAGGGAGGAGAGGAGCAGAG
>NW_024679810.1:0-263 GCF_008729295.1 Plectropomus leopardus | reverse complement strand
TGTGGGGGGGCACAGCCCCCCAATGCCCGCCCATGCCGCCGGGACTGCCTATAAGTAGTCGCTACCGGCTGATAGTGGGCATGAAGTTGTTTGCACGTGTACTCAGTTTAAAGCCAAATGAACCATCAGAAGTCGCTGTGATTTTATTCCACTGCGTTTAATTCCACTCGTGGTTATTCCTTTGGCTTCCAATAAGCCTTTGAACGTCATAAACACAATTACAAAACAAAAACCGAGCACAGTCGAAAACTGTTGGGCTCCTT
>NW_024679809.1:0-200 GCF_008729295.1 Plectropomus leopardus | reverse complement strand
TGGATTAAGCTTCTATATACATCACCTTTAGCTTGTGTTAGGACTAACAATGACTATTCTAATTATTTTCCCCTCAATCGTGGTACCCGGCAGGGCTGTCCATTATCCCCTTTGTTGTTCGCCATTGCAATCGAACCACTAGCAGTGGCTCTCAGATCCAGTCAGGTTGTAGGCATCTCAAGAGGGGGCTTGGAACATAA
>NW_024679808.1:0-257 GCF_008729295.1 Plectropomus leopardus | reverse complement strand
GATTTTTCAGTGACTTTATATTGAAGTATCCATCCCGACTACTACGACTTTACCCGCCCTAACACTCTACAGAACCATGATGCAGCTGTGCAGCAGCAGCAACTGACAGGCTTCTGTCTTTCTCTCTGTCCCTCTGCTCTGTCCCTCTTACAGCACTCTTCTGGGCTGTGATCACATAGGAGCTTTATTCTTCTGCTTAAATGCAAAGTGCAGCTGTTTGCTTTGCTAGCTGCAGAGAGAGCAAAAGGGAGGGTCAC
>NW_024679807.1:0-1485 GCF_008729295.1 Plectropomus leopardus | reverse complement strand
TCAAGTTTGATGTATGCAGACTGTGCAATGACATCACCTACTGAATCACAGGCTACGACCTACATCCATCGACATCAATATGGAAGAACAAAATGTCCTTTACATGCATCACCAATCTACGCTGCTATAGAGAGCAAAATATGAACAAACATGAATTGAGCCCTTATTATAGTGACATTTATGTGTGTTGGAAAAAGTTTGAAGAAGAGAAGAATGTGGACGTGGTCGTGGCTTGAAAAAGTTGTGCCCATTTTACAAATTTTGCGAGGAGTGCGCAGAGTAGGTATAAGCATCTATTAGCATGCAGCAGTTTTGCATTGATCAACACTGTATTTCATGTTGCATTTCTTTTGGTTGCTCAGTAGACGTAGGTCATAACAGTGGCAGTAACACAGTGAGATGGTCATTCACAATTTCAGACACATTCAGAGTTTTATTCCAAACTGTCTTTGATGGCAATACCATGACAATGGACATCTTTGAAACTCTCACTGTGCGACGTAGAACCACCATTTTAGAGCCACAACCAAAAATATCGCCATGTTTTTTTCACAATGTTGATCTTTCATCTGAGACAGCCCAAAATTGCGCAGTGTATACAGGGCTTCAGCTGTGCTTTTTGTTATATCTAAAATGTTAGCATAAGGCTAATCTAAGACAGTTAACCTGGCAAACATTATCTGCTAAAGAAATGAAGCACAGCTATGTGAAACTGCATCTTTTGAACACACAAGCACATGTATGTTAACATACACATGTCAGCAGAGTCTCATGCCATTTTTCTGTGAAAATGCAACACCTCAGCACCACAAAAACTAAACGCAGGATTTACTTCTCCACTGACTGTGCTCTTATCTAACTGCTTTTCTTTGGTTTGGAAAACTTGTTTGTCACGTTAACCATCTCATGGGATTCAGGTGCCGTTGTGTAGTTTCATCAATCACATGACCCTAAAAGACAATCTGTCCCCAGAGTGTCTCCATAGCACACAAGGCAGTACCCCAATCCTCTGTTTGCATTTCAGCCTGTTGACAAAAAGGTTCAGAGCCTTTGAGGCTTTTGACCTCATCTGTGAAAACATCACTGCTGGAAAACAGGACATTTCAGAAACAGAGGGTAATGTTCGATACGATACTGATCATGATGTCGAGGAAATCCCTTTTCATATACAGCTAAATGCAACTAGACAGACATATTACAGGACTTACTGCAGGTCCCTATCCCCCTGTGAGTACCAGGGTTGCAGTATCACACTGCAGTCAGTGATTCTGGTGTCCACTGGGTCAGCAGTGACCAGTGTCGAACACATAGAAGCTTAATGTCTGACTGTAAACTGGCACAATTAGCCAATATAACAACAGGTGGTAACATAATTTCCTGTTTCTACCATATGTTGGTTACTGGATGGTGGAATGTGGTGCTCCTGATGCAAAATATCTTATGAATATTCTTCTGTGTTCGAATAGAACTCATTTTTGACCACAT
>NW_024679806.1:0-4138 GCF_008729295.1 Plectropomus leopardus | reverse complement strand
CATTTCGGCCGCTTGTACCCGTGATCTTGTTCTTTCGGTCACTACCCAAAGCTCATGACCATAGGTGAAGGTAGGAACGAAGATCGACTGGTAAATCGAGAGCTTTGCCTTTCAGCTCAGCTCCCTCTTCACCAAGAGGCAATAGTATAGTATGGCGAAAAAAGTCAAATTTTGACTCCTCCTAAAAATGGCTAAAAACCACTTACAATAACTCGTAGAGGCACGTCGTAGCATACAAAGTGGAAATAAAGGCCAAAAAAGGCCAAAAACCTATTATATCATATTTTAGCATGTCCAAAAAAAAAAAAGTTCAAAAAGCAATAGGATAGTATGGTGAAAAAGTCACATTTTGATCCCTCTTAAAAATGGCTGAAAACCACTTAGAATAACTCATAGAGACGTGTTATACCATAAAAAGTGGAAATAAAAGCCAAAAAAGGCCAAAAACCTCATATTTTAGCGTGTCCAAAAAAAATGATCAGCAAGGCAATAGTACAGTATGGCGAAAAAAGTCAAACTTTGACTCCTCCTAAAAATGGTTGGAAACCACTTAGAATAACTGGTAGAGACGTGTTATAGCATACAAAGTGGAAATAAAGGCCAAAAAAGGCCAAAAACCTCATATTTTAGCATGTCCAAAAAAAATGGTCGACAAGGCAATAGTATAGTATGGCGAAAAAGTCACATTTTGACACCTCTTAAAAATGGCTGAAAACCACTTAGAATAACTCGTAGAGATGCGTCATAGCATACAAAGTGGAAATAAAGGCCAAAAAAAGCTAAAAACCTCATATTTTAGCATGTCCAAAAACATGGTCGACAAGGCAATAGTATAGTATGGCGAAAAAAGTCAAGTTTTGACTCCTCCTAAAAATGGCTGAAAACCACTTACAATAACTCGTAGAGACGCGTCATAGCATACAAAGTGGAAATAAAGGCCAAAAAAGGTCAAAAACCTCATATTTTAGTGTGTCCAAAAAAAAAAGGTCAACAAGGCAATAGTATAGTTTAGCAAAAAAGTCAAATGTTGACCCCTCTTAAAATTGGCTGAAAACCACTTAAAATAACTCGTAGAAGTGTGTCATAGCATACAAAGTGGAAATAAAGTCCAAAAAAGGCCAAAAACCTCATATTTTAGCATGTCCAAAAACATGGTCGAAAAGGCAATACTATAGTATGACGAAAAAAGTCAAATTTTGACCCCTCCTAAAAATGGCTGAAAACCACTTAGAATAACTCATAGAGACGTGTTATAGCATGCAAAGTGGAAATAAAGGCCAAAAACCTCATATTTTAGCTTGTCCAAAAAAATGGTCAACAAGGCAATAGTATAGTATGGCGAAAAAAGTCCAATTTTGACCCCTCCTAAAAATGGCTGAAAACCACTTAGAATAACTCGTAGACACACGTCATAGCATAGAAAGTGGTAATAAAGGCCAAAAAGGGGGAAAAAAACTCACAATTAAGCATGTCCAAAAAATGGCCGAAAAGGCAATAGTATAGTATGGCGACAAAAGTCAAATTTGGCGAAAGTTCTCAAATTTTGACTTTTCAATAAATGGCTGTAAACGGTTTTGAATAGCTCTTAGGGACGTTTTATAGCACAGCATTTCGAAACAACGGTCAAAACTTGCCAAAAATATCATAATATAGCATGTCCAATAATTGGCCGAACCACATGCTATGGTATGGCGAAAGATCTCAAATTTTCATTTTTCTAAAAATACCTGAAGATGGGTTATTATAGCTCGTAGAGACGCGTCATAGCATAGCATGTCCAAAATCAGGCCAAAAACCGCATAGTATTGCATGCCAAAAAATCTCAAATTTTGACTTTTCACAAAATACCTGAAAATGACTTATTATAGCTCGTAGAGACGCGTCATAGCATAGCATGTCCAAAAAATGTCCAAAAAACGCATGCTATAGTATGGCGACAGTTCTCAAATTTTGACTTTTCAATAAATGGCAGTAAACAGCTTATTATAGCTCGTAGAGATGCATCATAGCATAGGATGCTGAAAAAAGGGTCAAAAATGGGGGAAAAAATGGCTAAAAAAGACATACCATAGCTTGTCAAGATACGTCTTTGTTGAAAGAAATGCCAAAAACAACATAATTTAGCATGTCAAAAAATGGCTCAAAACGACATAGTATAGTATGTCGAAATAGTCATATTTTGACATCACAAAAACACCTAAAATATGACATATTATAGCTTGTCGAAACACGTCATTGTGTAGCATGTTAAAAAAAACACTAAAAACATCACAATATAGCATGTTGAAAAATTGGCTGTAAACGACAAGAGTATATTGTGTCAGAAAAATGTCAACTTTTGACATGTCAAATAAATGGCTGAAAAAGACATATTTAAGCTTGTTGAGACAAGTATAGTATGTCATTCAAAATATAACGTTATAAGAAGAAATCTTTCAATTGCTGATGTTACCATGTATCCTCATGGCTCTGTGTTTGGTCCTCTAGATGACCCAGACAATGCGCTCTCTGAAGCGTCAGCTGAACAAGGCCGAGGAAGAGGCGAGTAGGAGAGAGGCACAATACCACCACACTCAGAGCTGGCTGGCTGAGGAGAGGGAGACGAATGGATTTCCTCAGAGGCAGCTTCTCGACCAACACCTACAGACACAGTAAGCATAAATGAGAAGGGATATTTTCAGTAAATTGTGAAATTTGTGGCGGGGTTGTAGCCATGACACAGTGTAAACCACAATGTCTTTCTGACAGGCGTAAGGAAACTGACAATCCGTCAGACCCTGGATAACCTGAGGTTGGACCTGAGTGTTAAGGATGAAGCTGATCATCAGCTGGTAGAGCCGCAAAAAAACAATGTCACAAAAGTCTGAACCCTCACACTCCACACACTCTCTTATTACAGAACATAACAGGCTGCATCTTTACACTAAGGTGACATTTTCTAAACCTGCCAAAAACACCTTTTAATACACTACAGCATACTGCACTTATAGCGGTGCAGAGAGAAGCTAACTTTCAGTGTGACATGGATATGCCTTTCAATGATAAAGACAAATGCCTCTTTTGACCTGGTTTCTGTTTTTCTGTCACATAGAATATTAAGAAGAATGTTTGCTTGGTGCAGAGAGACGGATGACGGGAAAACTTAACAGTGACAAAAAAAAGAGATCATTTATAGTGAACATGTTTTTTATGTTTGTTTTTATGATTTGAAGATTGTCTTTATTTGCAATTGCTTGTTGGGCACCCAATAATGTTAGAGGATATGTATGATTTTAAATTTCACTTTAAGGTATTTTGGGGGTTTTGCTACAGCGTTGATGTTACTGTATCTGTTTGTATAATAATTGTGTTTTATCCAAATTAACCACACAAAATTTTAAGAAGTGTTTACTCAAAATACAGCTAAGTAAAAGTAAAGGAAAATGTGGTAGAGGCCAACAGAAAAGAAGAACAAATATCAGACTGATCATTCCTATATAGCTAATCCGTCATGTTTACCTTTGTTAGCCTCTTGTGCTTTTTTGGAAACAGAAACATAACTCAAAAAATGTTTGGATATCAGCTGTTGGGAATGTTTGCTGGCTATTTTTTTTTTTTGTCTTTAGGTTATCATTCTCATGATGGGGGTGTCTGAAGAAATATAAATATAAATAGATTTTTTTACTTATTTTTGTAAGAACACTTCAAATTCTACTGGTTCTGCTATTCTTAGGTATTTATTTTTCACATTGTCTCTTTCTTTCGAATAAATTATTTTCCACTGTTAATTCTGGACGTTGGTTTTTTTTACGACACGGTATACTATGATGTTTTTGTGCCATTTTGGGTCATTTTGGATTTGTCATTTTTTGACATGTTAAAAAAATGCCCCAAAACATAATATAGCATATCATAAAAATGTCAGAAAACATCATAGTATACTATGGCAAAAAAGGTTATCTGTGTAATAAATGCGAGAGAGAATTCTCAATTATAATTCTTGGTTCAGTCTATTAAAACACATACTCATAAACCACAAGAGTGAAAGATCAAGTTCAAGTTCAATAGAACGTCAAAGACACATGAAGTGTCAGAAGGTTTGGTTCAGTGGATAAGTCAGGCTGTTAGCATGCCTGAGGTTGCTGGTTCAAGTCTCATC
>NW_024679805.1:0-604 GCF_008729295.1 Plectropomus leopardus | reverse complement strand
CTGTCCCCTGTATCTCATTCCCACTGCAGAAAAAACCTACAAATACTTGCTAATACCCGCTAACATCTGGCTTTTTAATGCAATGAGAATGCCTACTATCGGCATTTACAACTGGGTCAAAAGACTCTGCAGTAGACACGGGTTTTAACGCATCGATGGCAACACAACACCTGGGTAAGCGCGGTAATTTCAGCTCCCTTACCGGCGAGATGCAATGACACGCCGTCACTTATTTTTATAATAGGCAGAAGTTGTATTATGTGTATCTGCATTGTCCCTAGCAAATAAACTATAAATAAAATAAAATAATTACTGTCCGTCTCCTCCTAAGAAACACTAAAACACAGATTCAAATTCATCTGCACCAAGTTTAAAAGGGGCGTTTTAAGGGGGACTTATTAGGAACGGGATAAATAACGCGAAGAGACCACTGAAAAATGTTAAAAGACCTCTGTTCCTGCTGCTGTGTTTACCTGTCCTCCTGCCTGTCAACAAGACAAGGCGCACACACACCAGCAGTCAGAAAGGCCGACTGCTCTCCAGCGTCGAGTTCAGTGGCAGTGGGAATACAGCCATTTAGCAGGTTTATCCGTGTTTTAAAAAC
>NW_024679804.1:0-380 GCF_008729295.1 Plectropomus leopardus | reverse complement strand
AACTTTATTGTTCATCAGTGTGGACGCTCACATTATCATCAATATAATCATGTTTATTGCTCTAGTTTTTGGTGTAGATGGGCCTTTAGTCTTTCTCCCTTTTCAGCCCCGCCACGCTGTTGTCTGCCCACGCCTCTTCAACTGCCACCCTGTCCTCTTCCTGTTTTAGCCCCAAAATCAGTGGACACCTGCATTTCTGTGTTAATATTGTTGTTTTGTTTGTCTCTGTCTGTTTGTCCGCTGACCATTTTTTGAGAGGGAATAACTGCGGTTAGCTGAGGTTCAGGTCTTTTAATCTGAATAACAATAACGGTTGACGTTATTCTCACCATCAGAGCAGTTTATGCACTGCATTGATCCTGTTTGTTCGGTGCAACGGA
>NW_024679803.1:0-574 GCF_008729295.1 Plectropomus leopardus | reverse complement strand
CAATACAATTCAGTTTGAAAGGGTATATTGCCAATTACACTCATTGGAATCAGCAGACTCATCAAGATAAGTACAACATGACCTTTGATAACCATTTCATCTATCTGGAAGTCTGAAAATGTGGCAACGTCATCAGTGTAATGTAAACTAAGGGCATTTCCGGGCATCTGAAAGATGTGGGTGATGAGCAAGCACAGAGGGTCTAATGAAAGATGCGACTGAGTTTTATTACGGGAATTGATCGTGTAATTTTGGAGTATGAACTGTACTATAGACTACAATTCAGGATTTCACGGCTTTGGCCTGGGATTTAACTTACTGCCAGTTTGGTAACTGAAACTAATCTGTTTGATCCAGATATCTTTGGCTCCATTATCGAGGAGATTGAAGCCTTACAGAAGAGTCTTGCTAAGGTAGAGCTGAGTAAGTATCCTATTCAGCCATTACAAGAGTGTTGCAGAAAGTGAGTGCATGTGGACAGAGATTAGTTAGAGTTGTTCAAGAGACAACACTTTATTGTTTTAAAATGAGTTTTGTCCACACTGATGTTGTGCTTTTACTATTGCCTCAATAT
>NW_024679802.1:0-214 GCF_008729295.1 Plectropomus leopardus | reverse complement strand
TCAGTGTAATCAAAAGCCACTAAATCCCCCCAAATCTGACACGTTGTTTCTTAAAAACTTGATGTTGGCCCATTAAAGAGAGAGGGACTCCAGATTAAAGGTTATAATACAGAACCTGCTCTGATTTCCTTATAATTAAAGTTTATTTTGTGCTTTAGTGATTCATATTCAATGACACATTTTGCAGTTGTTAAATAATCACAAACTTTTTGAG
>NW_024679801.1:0-538 GCF_008729295.1 Plectropomus leopardus | reverse complement strand
GTTAAGGGCCCTCCTTTGTATTTAAATTTGCATTATTTTGCCTTTTTACCAAATATTTTGTTCAGTTGCTGCTCTCTTATTTGCTACTGTAACAAATCAATTTCCCTCAGGATTAATAAAGTATTTCTTTTCTATTTGATACTCTATTCTAATAAACAAGAAATAGTAAGATAATACCATATGTGCAAATGAGCTAATTTTGCCTTCTTGTTTTTGTTCTGCGCCTCTGATGGCTATTACCTTTTCATTTTCTTTCACTCCAGTGCTCCCGGTATACACCCCGCAATTTACATTATGTTCTTATTTGATGTATTGACACAGATATCATTGTGTTACTTTATATAATAAACCGTTTATTTACACATATGGAACAGGCTGGTGCCCTACGGAAGCCCACAGTGGAAAAAACAAACACTGGCTCCAGATTAGGCCCTTCATGTTTTCGCGTCAGTCTGCAGTTTTCCTGCATGCTTGGCACACAGAAGTTTCACGTTGTGCAACTTCACCACTTGATGCCACAAAATGTTACACAACAGAC
>NW_024679800.1:0-203 GCF_008729295.1 Plectropomus leopardus | reverse complement strand
GAGCCAAGATGCTCTGAAGCGTTTTCACCAAACGCTTAAATCTATGTCGCGTGGCCAGGGATGTGGTGCAGGAGAGCACTGGGTTTAGTCTCAATGACCTTGTGTTTGGTCATACGGTGCAGGGTCCCCTAGATCTTTTGCAGGACAACTGGGCAAAGGCCCAGCCACCCCAGAACCTCCTTGATTATGTTAATGGTTCCCGG
>NW_024679799.1:0-293 GCF_008729295.1 Plectropomus leopardus | reverse complement strand
TGTATTTTAGCATTATCTAATCTAGACCCCATTCAAAGATGTTTGTTTTTTAATGACTACAGTCTATAACATATACTACACACACTTCATGCACACTCTTTGTGCACTGTGACAATGCTGCATGCCAGTGTGTGTAGTATATGTTATATACTGTAGTCATTAAAAAACAAACATCTTTGAATGGGGTCTAGATTAGATAATGCTAAAATACACTTACAAACACAGGTGTTTCATCCATCACTAAAAAACTATTCATTTTGAACACAATGGAACACATTACAAAACAAGATATT
>NW_024679798.1:0-402 GCF_008729295.1 Plectropomus leopardus | reverse complement strand
CTTGAATGATAAAGTCGATTGCTTTTTCATAATGCCAATTAACAGTAAAACTACTTGTGAATTGGTCATCCGCAAGATTATCTGATGTTTTTTTGTCTCTTTTTATAACTTTTTCTTATCTTTTATACAGCACATTGTCCTCTCTGTCTCTTCCATCTCTGTTTCTGTAGTTTTCTTTACAGTACAAAAACAAAAAATTACCTAAAAATTAGTTTAAGAAAAAGGAAAAATAAAAATGGCTCCAAAACAAAAGAGGCAAATAAGACTTGGTCGGAAGTGCTTAAAAATTATGTAATTCTGTAACATAATTTGAAGTATATTATGATAAAAATAGAGTAATTTTCACCTAGCTTTCGTTGTTTTTTGACATTATTTCCTTGTTTTTTAAATAAACAAAATCTA
>NW_024679797.1:0-253 GCF_008729295.1 Plectropomus leopardus | reverse complement strand
GTAAGCAAGGGTTCAAAAAAATATACTGCCATGCAAATTAATCACACGAAAAAATGCCCCAATGTGTAAATGGCTTTACGCAATAAACCTCAATTATGGTTGATTTGACAGATATTAAAAAAGTGAAGGTTTCAAAATAACCACTAGCACATCTTTAGTACAAATACAAATATGTATTTTTCCTTTTCTGTTGAGCAGCTCTCATAGTTTCCACACAGATAACATCAAATGCACTCAGACGGGTGAAACCTGA
>NW_024679796.1:0-247 GCF_008729295.1 Plectropomus leopardus | reverse complement strand
TTTTTTTTTGAGAACATTAGCTATTTTATTGCCCTTTTCCTGGTATTTATGTGGCCTGTCTATTTTTTCCCAAAATACAATTGGGCCTAAGGGGCTGTTGTTTATTTATCAGAGGAGGTTTTTCTTTTTAACCTTTGCAAAGCTACAAATATTCCCTGAGTGACTCCAGGAAAATACATTAGGTGTTTGTCCCACATGAGGTGTTCAAGGACCATTGGAAATTTAAAAAATCAATAATAATTTCTGT
>NW_024679795.1:0-1091 GCF_008729295.1 Plectropomus leopardus | reverse complement strand
TTCTTGTTAGGCATTCTTCAGTATTCATTTTTCAGGAGGTTTTTACCGGGAGCCAAACGATCAGTCGAGGTCCCTTTCTTTCCAAAACAAACAGATCACGCTGAAAAAAGAAATTTAATGTTACAAATTGGTGTTTCTTCTGTGCTGTCTGGCACATCAGAGACAGGCCATTAGCCTAGCTCCTGCTACTTTGTGCTCGCCTTTGTTTTCTGATAACTTCAGACCCAGATGTTCAGGAGGTTTTAACCAGGAGCAAACGTTTCTGACTTTCCAAAACCGATAATTTGAACCGGTAAGTACACTGAACCGGTAAGTACATGAGATAAACTCTCTCTATGTAAAGCTTATTTTAAAGGCCAGAAAACACACAATTCTTATTCTGAGGTAATTATACACTAAAGAAAACATACTTATATTACATGCAATGTCTGCCAATATGTTTCCCTAAACCAAGTCTCAAGTCTTTTTTACCCTGTAATTATATTTAAAATGTTTTCTCCTTATCCAATCAAATAAAGACAGAGAAAGGCCTTCTTTTGTTAAATTTAATGTAAACAATATTACAAATAGAGGAAAATTAAATGGTGATTAATTCTCCTCACTTTCACCAGAAATTCGGTATTAATGTGTTGTGTGTATTCTTCAGATAGCTACCACATTAGCTAAATTACACAAGCCACGCTCTTTAAGTGACGGACAGTAACTGTTTGATAGTTGCCGAGCAACAGCATAAAGCGGTAGATTGTAACTGTGCTTAAAATGGCTCAAAATCAAGTTAGAGTGCTGCTCTTCGTATTTCAGCCCTGAAAATCATTTCCAGTGTGACTGCTTCCAATACATCTTTGCAACTACTCACAAATTTCTCCAATAGAAGGAAATAACCACTGTAACCACTTAAAATTGTGTTATTTTTCTTCACGCAACTAATATTGCTAGGAAGCATGAATCTGACTTACGCAGCCAGCGATGGAGCCTCAAATGATGATGGATGAATATTTCCTCAATCCCCCTGTCAGTAAATCCTTTGGTGCCTGAGATTCTTAAAGAATTTCAAAAAGGCTGCGGCCTTTTCCATTACATGCCACTGATTC
>NW_024679794.1:0-272 GCF_008729295.1 Plectropomus leopardus | reverse complement strand
CCAGAGCTTGCCCTGGCCTCTGTCGTATCCAGTGCATAGCATAGCTCATCATGGTATAACCAGATATAATACAGGACATCTTCACTGTCTCTGCAGGTCTCTTCACCTCAGAGGGAGACTGGTCCAGTTTGATCTCACTCCAAACTCCTGTAAGTAAATAAACAATCATTATCAATCAAACTTTTAAATCACATGGTGCACATTTATGAAGGAACATAAAAACAGATACATTTTCTCACCATGAATAGAAACTATGAGCAATAAACTTCATA
>NW_024679793.1:0-360 GCF_008729295.1 Plectropomus leopardus | reverse complement strand
AGATTTCACACCACTGGGATGAATTTTAGTTGATCAAACAAAAAAAACCAACGTTCTGCTGGTTTTGTAGACAGTGGCTACAAATGACAGATCTTATAAATCCAACTCTTTCTTTGCTTCCTGTCAGTTTTGTCAGATAGTATAGAGCTAAATTGTCATTTGATTATTTTCTCTCCACAGGGCTATAATGCCACACACATGTTTCGTGTTGCCGAGGAGTTCTTCACGTCTTTGGGTTTAGAGAAGATGCCTGATGAGTTCTGGGATGAATCCATGCTGGTGAAGCCTGAAGGTCGAGAGGTGGTGTGCCATGCTTCTGCCTGGGATTTTAAGAACCGCAAAGACTTTAGGTAAAATTAA
>NW_024679792.1:0-269 GCF_008729295.1 Plectropomus leopardus | reverse complement strand
GTGCAAAACATTGTGAGGCCAGAGATTTATTTAAGCCTTTATCTTTGTTTCAAGCTGGCACAGTAAAATGCACAAATATGATGCTAAAGCTACTCTGCCATTGCACAACACCAAACCAAAAGGTTATTTTATGCTTCATTACTTTTGAAACCAAAACGTGAAGAAAATTCAGGCAGTAATTTGAATTTCTTCTTATAAATTCTATGATAAATGGCGCTGGGGTTTGAGTGTGTGTGCATGCATGTGTGTTCAAGATCTGCTTTTTTTCC
>NW_024679791.1:0-221 GCF_008729295.1 Plectropomus leopardus | reverse complement strand
AAATTATTGTCAAAATAACACATTCACAAAAAAGAGGAGATTCCTGCGAATGCACACATATCAAGAACATATTTGTCTTTTGTTTTGTCAGAAAATGTGGGCAAAAGGACGAGATAGAATCTGTAAGTTGGAGTACATGGGATTTTTTTTGGCTCTCCCATCTATTGGAGGCTCACTGAGCCAGATGTGTAAGGCTGTTTGCTTCCAAAAATACATGTGTG
>NW_024679790.1:0-317 GCF_008729295.1 Plectropomus leopardus | reverse complement strand
GACCTTAGTATCCCTGAGAGAGGGTCCGAGCGGCCGAGGGTCTGAGGGTCCGAGCGGCCGAGGGTCTGAGGGTCTGAGGGTCTGAGGGTCCGAGGGTCCGAGCGGCCGAGGGTCTGAGGGTCCGAGCGGCCAAGGGTCTGAGGGTCTGAGGGTCTGAGGGTCCGAGGGTCCGAGGGTCCGAGCGGCTGAGGGTCCGAGCGGCCAAGGGTCTGAGGGTCTGAGGGTCTGAGGGTCCGAGGGTCCGACGAGGGTCCGAGGGTCCGAGCGGCTGAGGGTCCGAGGGTCTTTTAACCTGGACCATCTTTTGGTTCTGATAA
>NW_024679789.1:0-446 GCF_008729295.1 Plectropomus leopardus | reverse complement strand
ACACTCCCAGATACAGTGAAGGAAAGTTCCAACCTCTGTTTTACACTCTAACAAAAGTTGTCCTTTAACAGTTTCATTCTATAAAGTCTCGATGGGGTGTGGTAGTACCTGTGCAAGATCTTATATTGTATGAATTTTCCTCGAGCCTCCTTGATATGTTTTCCACAATCCGACAGAATTTTCAGCCATCTATCCTGTGAAAATTCTTGTCTTAAATTTTGTTGCCATATTAGTTTAGCATTAGATGACTCATCACTTATAGAACTCCCAATCATTTTATAAAATTGGGAGGCTGTGTGGCATCCCCGCGGCATGTCAAGATAGTCCAAAATGCAGTTTTCTGCAACTCCCCCCAACTTACATTTAGAGGTTATACAGCTTTTTATTTGTAGGTATTTCCAAAAATTAACCTTGCCCTCCAATTTAAATTTTTGGATTAAGTCTTG
>NW_024679788.1:0-692 GCF_008729295.1 Plectropomus leopardus | reverse complement strand
GTCTAAAAATCTCTTAATATGACATATCTTATAAACAGCTGAAAAGCTCTTAAAAAGGTATGTAGAGACAGGCCATAGTATAGTATGATGAAAAATCGGCCGTAAACATCAAAATATAGCATGTTGAAAAATCGACCACAGATGCCATAGTGTTGTATGTCGAAAAATATCAAAATATGACATGTCCAAAAAACAGCTGAAAACCACCTAACATAGGATGTCGAGTTCCACCGTACTATAGTATGATGAAAAAGCAGCCAAAAACATCAAAATATAGCATGTTGAAAAATCTACCAATGACAACATAGTATAGTATGTTGAAAAATTGACCAAAGACGCCATAGTATAGTATGTGGAAAAATATCAAACTATGACATGTCCAAAAAACAGCTGAAAACCACCTAACATAGCATGTCGAGCTCCATCGTAGTATAGTATGATGAACAAGCAGCCAAAAACATCAAAATATAGCATGTTGAGAAATCGACCAATGATGACATAGTATAGTATGTCGAAAAATATCAAAATATGACGTCCAAAAAACAGCTGAAAACCACTTAAAAAGGTATGTAGAGACAGGCCATAGTATAGCATGATGAAAAAATGGCCGTAAACATCAAAATATAGCATGTTGAAAAATCGACTAAAGACGCCATAGTATTGTATGTCGAAAAATATCAAAATATGACATG
>NW_024679787.1:0-295 GCF_008729295.1 Plectropomus leopardus | reverse complement strand
GAGAGCAGCCAGGGGAATCTTCTGAGTTTATGGGGGCATTTTTTGTTTTAGAACTGAAAACACTATAATACAAAAAAGCTCATTTGGGTATAAAAATGAAAACAAACGTTCAGTGGGTCCACAAACTCTCCCATTCATTGTCTGTGGAGCACCTCCAATTTTTTACTGGAAGACATCACAAGTTTTAGACTTACTTTTCGGATTCGAGAGAGAAAAGCTCATGTTCACCAATATCGATTGAACTTTCTAAGGACGTGGAAATAACATATTGGAATTCTTAATTTAGACGATCTTC
>NW_024679786.1:0-297 GCF_008729295.1 Plectropomus leopardus | reverse complement strand
GAAGGCCACTTAGCACTGCAAATGTCCTCCAAAAAGTAGGCCAACAGGGAGCAGTTACTAGATTTACAGTCAAGTCAGTTCTCAAGTAAGGGAAATACAAACAGGAAGATGTGTCAGTGTTCTTAAACCAATAAAATGCCATCGAGAAGGGCTGACCTGGGAATGAAGCGGTCAGCAACACAACCCCAACAAGTAGCACTTACTGCAGTCAGAACTCAAGTCAGTGCTTGTGTTTGGGTAATGTTGGTGGCAACTTTGTTCATTGAGATACTGGTGTGTCAATGGTGAAACATTGAC
>NW_024679785.1:0-203 GCF_008729295.1 Plectropomus leopardus | reverse complement strand
TTTAGAACTTGACATTCCAATAAAGTGTTTTATTTTGTCTTACAATTTAAGGCAAATGTGTAAACGTTTTATTAGGGATGACACAGTTACCAGTTTCATGATAAACTGCAGTAAAATTCTGGACACTTAGTATTATAGTTAGCAATTTTTTACCAATTTTTTGATTGCAGCACTTAAAAAGCTCACAGTAAATACTGTCCAGC
>NW_024679784.1:0-1024 GCF_008729295.1 Plectropomus leopardus | reverse complement strand
CATACAGTGTTGGGCAGTGTGGTAAAACGTAGTTATTTATGACTGATAATACCATCAGACATATTGACACATCTTATCCTTGTGTTAGCATTTTGTGTACCGCCAGCTACTCTGTCATGAATTGAGCTTTTTATCCAGTTTTAAAGCTATTTCTTATACTACACTTTAGATCCTGGTCGTTTTACATTCAGGTTTTGTACTTTGTTTTTTTTATCTCTAACGTTTGGATCTTCATTTTATCTGGCCCACGGGACTCTCAGGACTGCCGCTAGCTTAGCTGGTTTGTTTTTAGCCTGGTGGCTAGGCTAGCCGGTCGCTTTTAATGAAGCTTTTAAGCACTTGAACTTCTACCACTTCTATGGACAAACTGCTGGTCTGATGGCTGAGTGAGGATCCGAGTGTGGATCATGCCATCTTACCGTTTCAAGGCTGAAGAAAAGCATCGCTGGTCTGGAAACAGAGCTCAGGGAGAAAGACGAGCTGATTTTGGAGTTCCCCACTGTAGCAGCTAAGGCAAAGCACCTCGCGGTTCTGGGCTCCTCTGGCTGCAGCCACCGGCATGCGACCAGCCTGAGACACTGGGACGCTGATCGGATCCATCACTAACGGAATACTGGAGCCCCGAGCAAGGACAAGTTAGACCCCACATCAACCGGAGCACTGGACTGTGTCCCGCCGGTTTAAGCATGGTGCTAAGCGCCGGTCTCCCCCCTGCTCCACCTCACAACCTCCCGCTGACCAACAGGTTCAACTTCTTGGACATGCAGGATTTCCCTCCACTGGAAGGAGGCTCCAACCCTCCAACGGCCAAGTCCTCCACGAAGTCCTCCGTTCGCCGCAGGTTGCTGAAGGAGGCCGTCAGGAGAAGCTCCGGAGGTCCCACTACACCGGAGTCGGCAGGGAATCCCTCTGCTGTGGACGCCGCCTCGATGCAGCCCTCCCCGGCCACAGCCCACCATCCGCAGCCGGTGAATAGGGCGCCATGTTGGTGGTCGGTGATTCCCTCGTGAGACCGACCCGCGGC
>NW_024679783.1:0-277 GCF_008729295.1 Plectropomus leopardus | reverse complement strand
ACTAAACACTTACTGGTTTGATTCATTTTACAGGGACATGCTTATATGTTACTTTTTTTGCAACCTCCTGCACTTGAATACAGAACTATGGACATTGTAGAGAAGTGCAAATACTCCAGTTATCGAAAACAAAACAGATTAACACAAGTACAAGATCTAACATTTTGTAATGCTTTAAGAAAGTTGCACTCTACACATTAACTGATTCAAAATGATATTACTTGACCATTATAAATTGACAGCACAGGTCAAATTCACCCATTACAATTTGTATTGG
>NW_024679782.1:0-264 GCF_008729295.1 Plectropomus leopardus | reverse complement strand
GTCAGAGTGACCTCATGGACCTGCCACAACCCAAATGACTTGTCTCATTCTTCTCACTGAAGTTGTTTGACTTGTTTGTACCTTTTCCTCCTCTGCCCCTCTCTCTAACAGCCTCGTGCGAGGAGGCTGAGATGGAGACGGAGGAACCGGGGGAGACGCTGGAACGCCACGAGCCATCTGCTTCTGGCCCGCTGCAAGGAGGGAGGAAGGAGCAGGGGTCATAATACAGACCTTGCGACTGCTACTTAGGTGTGCAGGCAACAC
>NW_024679781.1:0-729 GCF_008729295.1 Plectropomus leopardus | reverse complement strand
TTCGAATCACCTCTGTACAGATCGCTCTGCTCTCTGATCCCGGCTACTCCACTTCATGTTTTGATCTACCGTCTTTTGTACTACAATTTCAAGTCCCAGCAGCCCCAAAATTACACAAAGGGAGCGTGAGAACGCCCCCTTGTGCCAGCCGTCGAAAACACACTTTGACGTATATATACGTCAATGGCACTCAAGCGTTGGCTTTTGAATGACGTGTATATATGTCAATGGCACTCAATGAGTTAATCAGTTTGTTTAGTTCCACCATGCCTGGTTAAAGTGTTGTTTGATGATGAAACCACACTGCAGATACACTTACTGCATTTGAAGAAGACGCATTTGGGACTTTGGAAACCAGAATTCCATATCTGACATATAGTCAGTGAAAAGCAAACTAAATCAGACATGATCAGGGAGTTCCAAAACATCAGAAACATTTAAACAGTTTTAAAAATAAATCTTTCTTGTCTTTCCTCTGTGCTTTAGTGACTTTCTTTGTATGAAACGACAAACGACTCCCTCTCAGGAAAGCAAAGATCCACCCTGAATTGAATTCAAAGCTCGGAGCAGTGGCTCTTCACGTGTGATCTGACAGCAGAGGGACTAATGAGAAAATGGTAAAATATGTCAAGTTTAAATTGAATATGAACCTGCGTAGTGCGGACCCCCTGAGAACAGACAATGTGAGGACACATGACAAGCACAACTCCAGTGTAAATTCAATATGGA
>NW_024679780.1:0-611 GCF_008729295.1 Plectropomus leopardus | reverse complement strand
AATTCCTCAAGTCTCCATAAAACCGTGCCCTGCTGCTGAAAAACAGCTGATACACAGATCGCTGAATTTCAAAATCAGGATAAGTTTCCGTATGTTTCTGTATTATGTGATTCCGCAGCAGCAATAGCCCTTGGGTGGTGACACAAATGTTCACATGGACTCAAGAATGAACTGATAAGATTTTGGTGGGTATAGGTCAAAGGTCACTGTGTCTCATTCTTTGAGACTTCATGACCTTGCATTCGAATCATTCTTGCGACGGCAATAGCTCAAGAACACGTTAAAGGAATTTCCTCAAATTTCCCACAAACATTCACTTAGACTCACAAATGAACCGATCAAAGTTTGATGGTCAAAGGTCAAGGTTACTGTGACCTCACTTTTACCCATTATTCAAGGTAATATCTCAGGAACAGAGTCGGAGACATTTGGTCAGATTCTCAATTGCTGACACTTATCATAGGTGTCCACCTTGAGACTGTGCTGTAATTGTAGTTCTAACTAATTTCCTCAACCACTGTCTTTCCAAAATTAGAGGCTTTTTGTTATTACCAATAACATATGAAAACATTCCTAGTTTGGACTCAATATTCCAGCTCATGCATGACCTG
>NW_024679779.1:0-263 GCF_008729295.1 Plectropomus leopardus | reverse complement strand
TAGGGTTCGCCCAGTTGAAGTGGGATGTAGGGGATTTGTAGTTCAGCGATCTCTCTCCTGGGGGAACTGGGAGTAAAGGGACAGAGCTTGAGTAAGGCAGTGAGGGAAATGTCAGATGAGGCAGTTAAAGGAGGAACAATAGTATATGGGGACCAGCAGGGGACCCACTGAATGGACAACTCCTTGAGATCAGCTGGAGAGATCCACCAATCAGTCCTCTTAGGAGAAAATCCAGGAAGTGTGAGGGTATTTAGGAGTGGGAG
>NW_024679778.1:0-408 GCF_008729295.1 Plectropomus leopardus | reverse complement strand
CCATGGCATAGAAAGTTGTAAAAATAGTCAAAAACACCAAAATTCGGTATGTCGAAAAAATGAAAAGAGAAGCAAGGCTATAGTATGGCAAAAATGCCAAAAATGACATGTCAAGTCAATTTCAAGTCAGTTTTATTCATAGAGCCCATTATCACAAAACATGGTTTGCCTCAGAGGGCTTTACAGTGTACGACATTCCTCTGCCCTTAGACCCTCATATCACCCAAGGAAAAAGTCCTCAGCATATTATAAAATGACCAAAAAAGCAATATTATTGTATGGCAGTTTTGGCCATATATTCAATATTCTATTTTACTGTGTTTTTGGCAGTTTTTGCAAGATTCTTTGCTCCGCACGCTACCTTATGTGGTTTTCAGCTGTTTTTGTGACATATATTTTGACATTTTT
>NW_024679777.1:0-313 GCF_008729295.1 Plectropomus leopardus | reverse complement strand
AAGAGTCCAGTTTAGAAGGCAGCACTGTTACTCTGTCCTACACATACCACAAACAAGCTACTGGTGGTGATTATTTCTACTGGTATCGACAATATCCAGGAAAACCACCAGAGTTCATCATCTTCATCTCAGGACTGAATGTTACAAAAACAGCAGAATCTCTGAAACTGGGCAAAAGGTTCTTTGTTGAACTGTCTGAAGGAAAACGTCGTGTGGATCTGAAGATCTCCTCTGCTGCAGTAACAGACTCTGCTGTGTACTACTGTGCTGTGAGGCCCACAGTGACAGCAAACCCACAGTCTCTGTACAAAAA
>NW_024679776.1:0-212 GCF_008729295.1 Plectropomus leopardus | reverse complement strand
TTGGATCCTCAACTCACAGACTTTCTGTTCATACACAGCTGAGAAATTATTTTTCTGAGGATGATTGGAACGGTAAACTTTACCATCACTTCTGTCAATCCTCAGAATCCGTGTGAATGTTTCTGTGTCTCTCTTCTGGTACCAGAATATCCTACTTCTATCATGACACTGCTCATCGCCTCGACAGCTGAAGGAGACGTTATCACCGACTC
>NW_024679774.1:0-500 GCF_008729295.1 Plectropomus leopardus | reverse complement strand
TGTGTGTGTGTGTGTGTGTGTGTGTGTGTGTGTGTGCATGCGTGCAACCGAGTACAAATAAGCGATGGAGAGAGAGAGAGCAAGAGAAAGGGCAGCTTATAAACTGTTTGTGTCTAATTTGTACCTCAGCGTCTTGACGAAGACATGACAGAGTTGGGGCAAGAGGCAATTCAAATAGGCCTAGGGGTCTTAACCAGCATTTTTTATTGGGGGAAATTTAATAAAAACACTGTTACTGACAATCGATGTTTTTTCACCCTTTTTTTTCCAGTGAATGCATCTAAATGGCTGAGGCTGGGAAAGCTCAGAGGGCTGGAATATTATTTACTTCAGTCTGAGCTCTTTTAGAGGACAGACACTTCTTTTGGCAGTGTGACATCTTAAACAACCATAATTTAAAATATTTATTAATAGAAAAATATTGAGCACAGTCATGCCAACTGAGTTAAAGGTGCAAAGCATAGTGATGTAGAATGTGCTGTATCTCACCTGGCTGTTTT
>NW_024679773.1:0-1137 GCF_008729295.1 Plectropomus leopardus | reverse complement strand
CAGCAGACATCTTCTTCACTAATGATGTTCGGTTAAATGAGCGTGGTATGCAGACAGTTGAGATTATTTCTTGTGGTATTATTTCAAACTGACCTTCTTGAATTTCACAGGTCCACACAGGCTGATGCCCATTTTTTGGTGTGAGCGTGAGCTTGAAGTCTTGGTCTGGATTCTTTTTTATCACTTCGTAGAAATCTGGGTCTGTGCTGTCGTATCTGAGCATTATTGTCTGTGAAAGAGAAAAATGAATAAAATAAATAAATAAATGAATAAGGAAAAAATGTCAAACATTTCTTCCTTCTCCTACTGAGGTTAAGTTGTAGTGGTGTTGTAAATAACACCAAAGACTTCTAAAGACAGACAAAAAGGATTGATTCTTCCAGTGTATATTCCTGAGCACATGGAGTCAGGCTTGGTCATGATGAGAATTTAATGGATTTATTATTGTCTGTATCCACAGATGATTTTAAATTTGAAGCATATAAAATGGCCTGACATCCCCAGACCCAACTGCAAAAAAAAACATGCTCCAGCATCATAAAAAAATATATTATTGAAAAATCTGTAGATCAATATGTCAGTGTTCTATGTCATGACTTTTTATTTGGCATTTAAGAGCCTTGGCTGCCATAAGGTTTTAGTGATATGTCTGATTAAATTTCCAGTACAGAGAGCTGACTTGAAATTAACACCTAAATTTATATTTTGAATGTTTTCTTCCCAATAGCCTGAAAGAAGAGATGTTATAGAAGAAAAATAGCCCAAAAATCTCAAAACTGACCAGAACATTAAAAAAAAAACAAAACTGTTTTCACCTGGGGTTCGTCGCCTTGAGGATAAATGTCTGCACCATCCAGATCCGTTGTCAACTTGAACCAGTCATGCATCTTCAGGGGCTTCTGTGGTTTAATCTTTCTGATTACGTTGTATCCATCAGACATTTCCGTTTTGTCCAAGTGCTACAGAAATAAACAAAAACAAGACAAAAACAAAATTGTACTCGTGTTGTGTGTTTATCAATTAATTTATGGTGCCATTCTGTATCTTATTATGAGTTGTTTTGTTGCCAGTAAGATATGAAATAACCTGTTGAAGACCACGATCAGGTGGGATCAGGTAAACGTGGAGAGTGAGGGA
>NW_024679772.1:0-491 GCF_008729295.1 Plectropomus leopardus | reverse complement strand
AGTGAGTGTAGACTAGAGGATCCTGATCACAGCCAAGCACATAAGGACTTAGAATTTCAGCTATATAGGTTGGGGCTCAACCATGTTGAGCGTTAAAGGTTATTAAAAGTTTCTTGAAATCATTTCTAAAATTGACGGGCAACCAATCGAGTGAGGTGAGACATTGGGGTGATATGTGACCTACGATTTGTCCCAGTTAAAATTCGAGCAGCAGCATTCTGCGCTATTTGAAGCTGGGCGAGTGATGATTTACTAAGGCATGTAAACAATGCATTGCAGTCATCGAGGTGCGAGAATGCAAAAGCATGAATAAGCCTTTCTAGGTCTGGAAAAAGCCCAGCTGATCTGATTTTTGTTATATGTCCAAGATGAAAGTAGCAGGATTGTATGAGATTACTGACATAAGGTTCAAGACTGTCTGATTTAAGTCTGCTTCAGAAATGTTTTTTTTTCTAACTCCCACTGTACAGTGTAAAACCAAAACACACAAT
>NW_024679771.1:0-421 GCF_008729295.1 Plectropomus leopardus | reverse complement strand
CCATTGTGCTGTTAAAAAGTACATTTTTAACATAAACTCTTATAACGCGCAAATGTAATCTATCTGCTGTTTGAAGAAATGCACCTGTAACTGAGAATTCACTTTCAAAATAAGCCTCCCAGAGAAGCCTCTGTTTTTTAGCTGGGAAACGGTTGACTCTTATTTTGAAATCTGTCGATCAAAGTTCACGCAACTAAACCAGCGCAGTGAAATGCGCCACGTGAGATCCTCACCGGCACAGAGGGCCGGGTTTGTATTTTGAGATGCCTCATTAACAGAATCAGCGTCTTCGTGCATCCTGCTGGAAATGTGTGATGTACTTTCACTCTCTTTACCATTAACACTTCAGGGCGCTCTGTTCTCCGATCAGAGCACTCCCAGCACCGCCTGCTCCTCCCTGCTCCTCCCAGCACCGCCTGCT
>NW_024679770.1:0-487 GCF_008729295.1 Plectropomus leopardus | reverse complement strand
GATTGATTGATTGGTTGGTTGGTTTTTTTGGAATAATAGAACAGTCAGTCAAAATGTCGGCATTGAACGTTTCTGCCTGCAAAGCTGCAGATCACCGATCAGCTTTTAGCCTCCGAACGTTCTTTTTTAAGGATTTTTAGGGACCTGAGGCTGTTTTTTCAATGGATTATTAGTTCCCAAACGTGGAACATTTTTAGAGACCTGTGGCTGTATTCCCAGAGGATTAGAAATCCACAACCGAGAAGGTTTTTTGTTTTTTTGCCAGCAACAAATAATTGTGTTTTTTTATGCAACCTGTTGCTGTGTTTTGTGGAGCTTTTTTGTTCCCAAATGTGTATTTTTTCCTGGCCTCTATGACTGTTTTTTTAAGGGTCTTTTAAGTTCCCAAACATGTTTTTTCAGGGAATGGTGTAGTGTTTTCTGCTGCTTTTTATCCTCAGGATGTGGGTGTTTTTCAGGAAAAAGTGGCTAAATTTCTTGTAAAGTT
>NW_024679769.1:0-257 GCF_008729295.1 Plectropomus leopardus | reverse complement strand
GATATTTTTCACAAATTACTTCGGCTAATTTTTGGGTCTTTTTTTTTCCCTTCTCTCCGTGATTTTGAAAGAAATCTGCTCAGGTTTCAGAGGGTTAAAATGAGGCAGCGCATACACTCGGAAAAATCCTAAAAAAAAATGTAAAAAAAAATAAAAAAAAAAAAAGTGGAGCACATCTGAAACCAAATATCAAATTCAAGATAAAAAAATAAAAAAAAAAGAATTGCAGTATTATTACGCATTTTTGTTTTGTTTTC
>NW_024679768.1:0-267 GCF_008729295.1 Plectropomus leopardus | reverse complement strand
GTTTGTGGCAAGTGTTGCATTTCTTGCCAAGTTTGTCATTGCCTTTTGCCCCTTTGTTCTTGTAAGATATCAAACCAATCTCCTCATGTTTCAAAGAGCTAAATAGCTTGTAAAAGACATCTGAGCACTGATGTCAATCCAGATTACAGAGGGCTAAAGATAATTTCAAAAAGGTCTTAAAAAGGCATTAAATGTAAGTGCCTGATACCTGTAGACCCCTGGATGTAGAACTTTGTTTATTCATGGCTAGTGTGTATTTATGTCTCT
>NW_024679767.1:0-202 GCF_008729295.1 Plectropomus leopardus | reverse complement strand
GCAGCAGCAGTTATATTGGTAGCAAAGAAAGCATTAGTGTGACATTATTATACACGCACAAAGTTTGAGTGGCTGTGGCCATTCCCTGGCCTTGTGTTTGTTATTGTAACCATGATAACAAAGGTCCCATAACCTAAGTAAAGTGAGTCAGAGAAAGTGGTAAACAAGCCTGACAAAAGTGTGTATTTTGTAACCAGAGTTT
>NW_024679766.1:0-866 GCF_008729295.1 Plectropomus leopardus | reverse complement strand
GTTTTTGTCTTTTTATTATTATTTTTTTCTTAAATTTAATATTTTTTTATATTACATTACCCTAGTGTTGTGGAAACTTTCTCTATTTTCTGATGTTTTATAGAAATAATTATTCACTGAGAAAATAATCAAAAGATTTATCAATTATGGAAACACGACAGAGATTAACAATTGTTTTCATTATCTTGACAATCTTTTCTTGACTAATCAATTAGTCATTAAGTCTATAAAATGTCCAGGGTCCAAGGTAAAGTTGTAAAATGTCTTGGTTCTCCAACCATCACTCCAAAACCCCCAAATATTCAATTTCCAAAAACAAAAAACAGGAAAAAAAAAAAGAATAATTCCATATTAGAGGGGTTTTTAGGGCTTTTTGCTTGAAAAATGACTGAAACTATTATTTGATTACTTAAAACAGCTGCATATTGGGGCGCCCAGTGGCTCAGTGGGTAGAGCATGTGCCCCATTTACAAAGCATGTGTCTTTGCCAAAGTGGTTGCGGGTTAAATTCTGACCTTGACCCTATGCTGCATGTTGTCCCGTCTCTAACCCCCTTTCTCCCTTTAGCTTTCCTATCAATTAAAGGCATAAAAAGCCAAAAAACAATTGCAGATTATTTTTCTGACAATCAAATAATCAATTAATTGACCTTTTGTTGCAGCTCTAAATCAATATTATCATTAGTTGCAGCCTTATATCTAATGAGCTAGATGGTGAATAAAACTAAAACGGTACATATGGAGTGTTTATTTGCCGATGTGCAAAGCTAATGTATTATAAAGTCAATTAGAATCATAATATATCATATCAGGAGGTAAAAGCTCATCCGACTTGACTGAAATTATGTTGAAATGAAATGACTAGGG
>NW_024679765.1:0-238 GCF_008729295.1 Plectropomus leopardus | reverse complement strand
TTCACTGTTTTCTGCTACAGAAATCCAATAAATATATGTAATAAATCCAATAATCACGGATAAATCAATGGATAAAATACTTGTGAAAGCTCACAATGCAGCACAAGAAAGTGATGTCGATCCAGGTTTCAAAACGGTGAACCATGGACGGTTTACTGCACAGACCACAGGGGCCACAGGGGCCACAGAGACCACAGAAACCACAGGGGCCACAGAGACCACAGGGGCCACAGGGGCC
>NW_024679764.1:0-550 GCF_008729295.1 Plectropomus leopardus | reverse complement strand
TAGATGTTCTCCTGACATTGAATTTTCTGTCATTTGACATCACAACCTAAATTCAACCAAACATCAAATTCTAACGTTGTTTGCCATCTCGGGCGATCTCTTTTTTAAGGGGGTGGGGCTTTGGGTTTGAGGATACCACATGGACACCACGGCTCATGCTATTATGTAGTTATAGAAGTTTTTATTAACCACTTTGGTCCAAAGTGAAGTATCTGAATGGTTGCTGTGATATTTGGTAAAGAGAGGACGAATTCTATTTGCTTGACTTTCATGATCTCGTCTTTTAATAATACCATCTAATATTTTTGGTTCATTTTATGAATAACATTCCTGCTAAAATCATGACATTCTCATCTTCGGCTGGTCTTTGTGTCAGTACTAGTTGTGGATGTATTATTTGATCTGGGTACTGGACCCCAAGATGGTGCCAATTCAACAGTTCCACAGATGTCTCTTTTGTAATGGTTGTCTATGGGGAAAAGGTTTTTTGTGCCAGAGGGGATTTTTTTTCATAAATGTTAGAGTGCTAACATGCTAGACTAAGATGATC
>NW_024679763.1:0-229 GCF_008729295.1 Plectropomus leopardus | reverse complement strand
CTTTCCATGACACACAAAAAAACAAACAAACCCCCCCCCCAAAAAAAAAAAAATACTGCACATGATGAATGTATGGATTTTTGCAGAGGTTGGAAAAAGTCGTGGTAAGTTTCAAGTCTTCTATGAAGCCAAGACCAACAAATCCCATGCCAAATCTAGTTCTTAAACTTTACGTTCCTAACAATTTTAGTTCCATTTTAAAAATTAGGGTCATACAATAATTTTATCA
>NW_024679762.1:0-1172 GCF_008729295.1 Plectropomus leopardus | reverse complement strand
ACGGATGGTTAGGATTAGGGAAAGAAGGCACATGGTTTGGTGTAGATTAAAAAAACCCCATCACATTCAGACATTAAGTGAATTACGGACTCACGTATGAAAGTCTGGGCCACCCTGCGCTCCTTACATTACGTCTGTACTGGTAGCATTTCAACCTGACGCCATCCTGCTGCGTTTCGTACGTACGTGACAGGTTCAGTTCGGCTGTGTTCTCAAGTGAAACCACCCGTGCACATATCATGTGGATGCGACAGGTATCATCTGGCCATCCCCCTGCTTATTATAATATGCCAAACGGTTCTGTCTGACCGCATTTTTAAGTGATGCTGACGCTATTTTACAACTTCAGAATGAGCCAGGCTAAGTGACCATATGACCATCATTTTGAGGTCGAGATATGTCCGGAGCACATCCAAGGACACTATTATTGATATCAAAGATGACATCAAAGAATTTACTAAGTCTACAGTGGATTTAAATTTTAAAACAACAGCAGCAACTGTACCCACAACTACAATTCAATCATTCCACAACCAGAAATCATGGGTTACCAGAGCCATCTGGGATGCCAAAGACATGGTGCAGCCAGTATGGAAACAGAGACATTTTAAAGCAGCAGCCTAAAACATAAGAAGATGCAGACAAAAACTAAGATACAGAGAGATATACCTTGTATGATTTCAAGTGACAAATAAATGATTGAATTATTGATTGACACTTATTCGAAGCCAGACCATAATCTTTTTTGCTAAACCTAACCTTTTTGTTGCCTAAACCTGATGACATACTTGTGGTGCAGCTGTGATCGACTCTCTCAAGATGTGACTCTTATGGCCATATATGAGCTATTTTGTTGTGTACCGGTAAGGATGCTAATTTTGGAAATGCTCCTGTTCCTCAGTGGGAAGAACAAATGACCAATGCAGTGTTGGGGAGTAGTGACCTACATGGAATTACACTGTAGGCCTGGTACACTGCAGTTTTTTGCAGCAGCATGCAGGTAATTCAGCAACGGATTCAAGCTGGTAAATTGCTTTCTTCTTCCCTATTTATAGTATAGTTAACACCTGAAACTATATATTTATTTTACCTTTACTCCTCTGTAGTAACTGAACCCCCTTTTACCACACTGAAAGAAGTGATTTTGGAGAGTGGTAAATATAATCTATGCA
>NW_024679761.1:0-326 GCF_008729295.1 Plectropomus leopardus | reverse complement strand
GTTGCGGGGGTGGAGGGAGATGTAGATGAAGATGAGTAGGGAGCGAGACAGAGAAGAGAGGGAGTGAGCAAGCATCTTCCCTGGAGGCTACAAGCACCTTTTAAGAAGCCAAGGCCCAGAGGACTCCTCCGCCCTTTCCATTGCTTCAACATCAAACCCATTTCTCCTTCATCTCTATCATCTCTCCTTATCTTCCTTATCAAAATTCCTCTTCATTATAATAAGTGCTCTTAACAGCTGGAAATAAGAGCCACACATTAAAAAGCATATGGACAAACCTCTATTGTGAATTCATTTTAAAGTCACAGGGGGGCACGGTGGAAAAT
>NW_024679760.1:0-418 GCF_008729295.1 Plectropomus leopardus | reverse complement strand
CCAGGGACTCTTTAAGCCTTTTATGGAAATGTGTTAAAAAATTACAAACGTTTTTTATCTCTCTCTCCCTCTCTCTCTGTTGCTGCTTTACCTCCATCTTACACATACAAACAAATGTGCGCACACACACACACACACACCATAAGGCCCGCCAGTCTGATGAAAGTGGGTGAAATTCGTTTAACAAGTGTCTACTCGTTAATCAATTAAGTGTTAATTAAGGAGCAGAGAGGTGTCTGGGGTCCAGATAAACGCTCCTCTATGGATCCACTCTGCGTGTCTCTGTTGACTCCAAACTTAATGAGATTATCTTTCAACTTTAATTTCACTCTGCTCGTGTTTGCCCAGCAAGGTTAAATCCATCATTCACGCGAAGCTCCTGGATAATAAAACACATTAAAAGGGCATAAAGATGTGT
>NW_024679759.1:0-213 GCF_008729295.1 Plectropomus leopardus | reverse complement strand
GCTGAGGTAAGGAGTCGTCCCTGTGTGTCTTTGCTACAGGAGCAGAAAAAAGGGGATTTGTAGATAGTAACATCCTTTGCACAGGCCTTTGCATTTACCACTGGTGTTATCTCCATTCTGCCCATTTTGTGATTAGATTTCAATAAGCAAATAAAGTTTAGTGGACGTGTCATGTTACTGATTCCAGGGGAGCAAAACAAATGTGCAGAAGGA
>NW_024679758.1:0-391 GCF_008729295.1 Plectropomus leopardus | reverse complement strand
TTCATTTGGTATAATCAGCTCAGAATCCATCAGTGTGTTTGTCGTCCATCCTCACAGCTTCATCAAACTCAAACTGAACAGATAAAAACGGAAGCTGATGGGGAGGACTGTGGAGGACCAGAACCAGACAGGAACTCACATCCAGATACACATTTACAGCCAGAGACTGAGGACAAGACTGGAGACTCTTCTGAACCTGAGACTGATGACAGTGATGATTGGATGGAGACCAGAGAACCTCAGTCAGGTTTAAACTCTCTGAAAAATGATCAAGTCAGTGAGAAACCATTCAGCTGCTCCAAGTGTCATGAAATAGCTGAAGACAGTCACAACTTGATGACACACATGAAATTTCACATAGGAGACAAACAGTTCAGCTGTTCAGTGTGTA
>NW_024679757.1:0-851 GCF_008729295.1 Plectropomus leopardus | reverse complement strand
GGGTTGGAAATTGAAAAATAACGCGCATTTTTAAAAAATATCTTTATTTATTTATTTATTATTTTAATTCTCTGTACATCCGAGCGACTGTGACAAATCACAATTTCCCTCGGGGAATCAATAACGTATTTCTGATTCTGCTTTAGCACTTCCTCGGAGGCAAGAGGTTGAAGTTAACGAGGAGCACCCGAATGCAACACAAATACAAGTGCGCAGTTCAGGGACCGCAGTCTGCTTGGTTGTTGCTCATCACAAACTTGTGACAAAGGTACGTCTAGAAAAAAGATACTTGTAACTTAAAGTCGAATTGGTTACTGTTTACAGCCATTTAAGCTTTCGGATATAGAGACCACGTTGAGGTAATTGAGTTGTTTTTGTATTTGTATAGCCTATTTCCAAATTAGTCTAAATTAGCCATAAATAATGACAGTGAAGTTAACTGTATCTGCAAGTCTGGGGTCACAATGTGGTCCTACTAAATATCTACCCTGTGAATAAATCTAAGTTTAAACCAAAAAACGTGTTTAAGGACACTGCGTTGTCATGTAATCAGAGCAACGTTATTTAATTTTGTAATGAGGCGTTCAAGTCTTCGCACAGACCATAAACACGGTTTCTAAAGGTTACTTTTAGCGTTAAGGATGCAAAGTTGAGGATCATGTAACAACCTGGATGCCAAACGTCGCAGTTATCGACACTAACGTCACACAGTTATATAGGCTTAACATTTCTACAGTCGAGTCAGCTGATCAAAATAGGCTATATATTTCCTACAGATTGTTAATAATTGGTGTCACTTAAAGGTATGTTAAAACTCAAATTTGATTTAGTTTAAAGACATGACTGCATGG
>NW_024679756.1:0-267 GCF_008729295.1 Plectropomus leopardus | reverse complement strand
ACAAGACTATATATCTGGTTTTGCGGGATTGATTTGATTTTTTATGAGTGCAATGCTAAAAATGTGGACTACTCCGTCTTTCTGTTAAAATAAGGATGTTAAAAGCAAGTTAGGAAAATATAAAGATGTATTTAGTGCTAAAAAAATTAAACCTCTTGAGTAAGAATAGAAGTTTTGCTTTAAAAATATAAGGTACACTTTAATAATATTAATAACAAAATCCTCAATGAGATACAACTGTTCAAAATTTGAATTGTGTACCTCATC
>NW_024679755.1:0-282 GCF_008729295.1 Plectropomus leopardus | reverse complement strand
CACACACACACACACACACACACACACACACACACACACACACACACGCAGACAGACAGCACAGCAGTGGCAGATGTGTGGTGACAAGCTGTGGACCTTGGTAACACTTCCAAGGTCAGGGAATCACATCAAGCAGCACACCTAACAAACCCTGATGTCTCTTGGCACTTGGACACACGCACACACACACACAAGCACACACACTCAACCCCCTCCCCCTGCCACACTCAAGTGCCCCCCCCTCACACTGTCCGATAATAATGTGGGGCAGGCAGATCAGCC
>NW_024679754.1:0-211 GCF_008729295.1 Plectropomus leopardus | reverse complement strand
CTCTATTATTTTTATTTGAATCCGTTTTTAAATCATTGTGTTTTTATAGATCTAATTTCCCAGCTTACATTTCACCTCTTGCACATTTTAAATTTTATTCACTCAGCAACAATAATTACAACAATAATAACATCACACACTCTGAGTGCAGTTTTTGTTGGTTGTCTCTCTGTCTCTCTGTCTCTCTGTCTCTCTGTCTGTCTCTCTGTCT
>NW_024679753.1:0-283 GCF_008729295.1 Plectropomus leopardus | reverse complement strand
AATCATTGCAGAAGAAGGGCAACAAGATGATGTACTTAAAAGAGGGCCAGTCAGTCAGCAAATGTTGGAATAAAACGTATAAAACATGATGGTTTCTTTCACGTATTAATTAATATGAGGACAGTAAACGGCTACTCATCACTTTACACAGATTGTTTGTGATTTCTTTTTTCCTTTTTTAAATTTTCAACATTTTTAAGTCAAACCCTAACTCTAACCCTAACCCATGGCCATGGGTGTCACTTTACAATGTGGTGGAGTAAAAGCTGCGTAGTGATACCCT
>NW_024679752.1:0-255 GCF_008729295.1 Plectropomus leopardus | reverse complement strand
ATCAAGGCAATTCAAAAATATAAAACGACAAAAATAGAATATAAAGAACAAAAAATGTATGTACAAAAGATCCAACGGAGAGATTGTAAACAGTTACAGTGCAAATGTCTGTCTAAATAAAAACATTAACCTAGCGTTAACCTACCAGCGTAGGTTACCTAACATTGAGGATCCTATTGAGGGGAGGGTCTCGAAAAGTCCATGTCCAGGGTGAGAGGGTTCGGCCACAATTTTACCTGCACGCCTCAGGGCCCT
>NW_024679751.1:0-1189 GCF_008729295.1 Plectropomus leopardus | reverse complement strand
TGTGTATGCAACATGTATGTATCGGTTTGAATGTACTGTGGTGTACTTAGAGCCATAATAACAGCCATAATTCCACTTCAGTGTTGGACATAAAGGCAGAGAAGGCCTGAGCATCTTTTTGTTCCTCCGACTTGTTGTTTATCACTGTATTACCATGGCCAACAGCGTTATCTGTCATGCCACGTCCCCTTCACTGAATGCACAGGGAACAGCATTGGCACTGCAATTTCCATGTCAATACACAAGCTGAAGATGCTACCTAAGTGTTGAGAGATGAAAACACAAGTGCGCTGGAGTACTCTGGTGTGGGTTGTGCTTCGCCCCCCTGACTCCACTTTGGCCGCCATCATGCTCAGCAGGGTATTTTCATCCACATTATGAACCCTCGTCTGTACTAAGAGCGTATTACAGTCTGAAAACCGTTCTATATATTTACTGGTCTGGACCCGTGTATACCAAGGCACATGTTTCTGCAGTGTAAAACATCTAGTTTAATAAAAAAGATTTAAGTCAAAGTGGCATATTTTAAAGTATTGTCTATTGTCTACAGGGTCTGATATGTTTTAAGGTTGGCTGTTGTGTAAATGTAGATTTGTGTTTACTTATGAGTGATTATCCTTAAAGGAAAAAAATCACATTCATTTCACATGTGTCAATATGTGAATTAATGCATCAGCATACTACAAAGAGAACTGTTAGATAGAAGCAAACATTTATGGTCTGTTAAATATAAATAGATTAAAGACTGTAGTTAAAGATAGTATATATTCAGGGCTATCTCTTCATTATTATTCTGGCTGCTACATTTTTACTGCTGATACAAGAAATTTCAGTGTGTGTATCAGACGTTTTTGAACATTAGATGTAAATCAGACTGTATAAAACTAATGTATGTAGCCATGCCACCTATTGGTTTGTAGACTCCAGTTTTGAAGCCTCCAGTTTGGACTTTGTGCTATTGCCATCATGGTTTTTTGTAGGCAGGGTTGAATAAATGTAAAAGTTATTTATAAATTCACCCCCAAACAGTCATGAATGTTGCAGCTATAGAGACCAAAACCTTTTTCTTTTTTAATTTTGCACTTACTAAGGGTTTTTTTCCTTAAGTCTAAATTCTTGCTTGTGTTGTACGTCGCTTTGGATAAAAGCGTCTGCTAAATGAAATTGTAGAATTGTAGAATTGTAATTT
>NW_024679750.1:0-835 GCF_008729295.1 Plectropomus leopardus | reverse complement strand
GTGGGGGTGGGAGGGTCAGGCTGTCTGTATTTTTCTTGATTTTCATTGATGTTTTTCATTTCTGTTATTGTTTTTAATCTCTGTTAGGCACTTTGTGTTACTCTTTGTATGAAAAGTGCCATACAAATAAAGATTTGATTTTGATTTGATTTGAATACAATTGTGGAAAAAAGGAAAGAGAAAGAGAGAGGGAGAAGAGAGAGAGAGGGGGAGAAAGGCACAGCAGTAGTGGAAACAGATGCATGTCATATTACAATAACGATAGGTGTGAAATCATTAAATGCACTTTATGATGATATTGTGGGTGTTGATAAGAGTCTCATACATATATTGATACGGAGGTGTCCAAAGGCATGATCACAGCATCGACACAACCAGAACCAAGAGCACGATCAGGGCGAGCGGGGGGTAAAGTATCAATGCAGCCACAGCACAAGCACAACCAAAGCCAGGGTCACAGCGCCAGCACAGATATCACAACGATCAGGCACAGCCAGGGTTGTGGCCAGGATCCGGGAAAGCTAGGAAACAAGGGAGCAGGAATGCTCTGGAGATGAGATGTCCAACTATTCATTCCATCAAGGTGGCATACTCTTGCTGCCACACTAATCACCTGAAAGCGATGCTGCTACTCACTGCTGCAGCTGTTCACACAGCATTCACACGCCCCCCTCCACCCCACTTACAGGCTCTGACTGACTCCTCCTCCTGGGGTAGACGTTTCCCTTTACAAATGCAACAGCCATGTTCTTTCATAAACAGGTGCTGTGGTGAAGATTAAGTAAAGCCACCCCATCTGTGCTTTGATTTGGATCTGTGAATCTTTGTTCGGAAG
>NW_024679749.1:0-236 GCF_008729295.1 Plectropomus leopardus | reverse complement strand
TCCATTAGACCCACAGAGTCTCCAACAAGCATCTCCGCTACCCTGATAACGTTTCTGACTGGGTGTGATTAAAAATCTTGTTATACTTTACCAACAGAACTCCCGCCAAGTGTTTGACCCGGTTAAGATCCATTGTAATTGACATATTTTCTCCCAGCTCTCCTGTGTAATAATTATACTTATTTCCGTTTCCCATTTCCTCTTTATGTATTCTGTATTCTCTGGTTTGGACAATT
>NW_024679748.1:0-239 GCF_008729295.1 Plectropomus leopardus | reverse complement strand
GCCCTATTAGCCTGTTTTGTTGGCCTTAATGTAAGGCACTTTTATTTTTTAAAGTGAGGGTTGTATTATATGACAAGACTAGAAAATTACATATTCCACACACCACACACTCTACATCAGATATTATCTCAAAATTCTAAGAGCCAGAGAGAATCACTCAATTTTCACTGCTTCCAAGAACCTGACAGGAGAGTGTGTGTGTGTGTGTGTGTGTGTGTGTGTGTGTGTGTGTGTGTGTG
>NW_024679747.1:0-778 GCF_008729295.1 Plectropomus leopardus | reverse complement strand
TTGAAAGTTGATTGAGTTTGGCTTATTAATGGCCACAGATCATGAGTTAAAAAAAGGAAGGGTGCATTTTGACCAGAACTGTTAAGGAAAATCTTACTTTGAAGACTTTGAAGAGGAGGTATTCAGAGGAGGAGCAGCAGGGGCAGGAGCAGTGAAATTTTCTGGCGCCTTGTAAAACACTCCTCCATTCCTACACAGATACAGAGCGTTGAACACAAACTGTTTGCGTTGACGATACAAACAGAAGCTCAATAGCAGTGTAGACGTGAGTGTGTGTGTGTGTGTTTCTTTTTTGCAATTGTGTGTGTGTATTACTTACAGCACCCCTACAAAATGCAGGGTCTCGCCATCAGAGAGCTTCATTTCTGGCACATTGGTACACTGGAGACACAAACACAGAGAACAGATGAAGACAAGATGAATGGTGTCAGCTGACATCCAGGTGTCAGGAGTGTGTATTTAACTGCAGATCTGGTACATAACGTAAAACAAGCCTAAGTTAATGCATTCAGGAAAAAATACGTCTTCACACAGAAAATTAAGATTCTGTGACACGCTAGAAGTGAACCTCATTTACAGTCGGTGTGTGTGGTTAACCAGGGTCTTACTGTCTGTGGAGGAGCAGCAGCAGGGCAGCCGACGGCCGTGGCTGTCTGTGGAGGAGCAGCAGCAGGATAACCGAAGGCCGTTGCTGTCTGTGGAGGAGCAGCAGCAAGGTGACCAGCGGTTGAGGCTGTCTGTGGAGGAGCAGAGGCAGGGTAACTGAAGGCCGTTGCTG
>NW_024679746.1:0-213 GCF_008729295.1 Plectropomus leopardus | reverse complement strand
GGCAGCGACGTCTGTCGATTTTAGACAGATATATATATATGCCGATATTTTTTTTTTTTCATGCCATAAAATATCATTTGGCTGTAGATTCATACACTTTAGACATTGATTGTGATATTGCAGAAGAAATAAGGCATTAAAATTGATTAATATGTCATTTTTGCCAAAAAAAACAGGTGAAGTGGTCCCGAAACAGGTAAAACCAGTATCGGC
>NW_024679745.1:0-424 GCF_008729295.1 Plectropomus leopardus | reverse complement strand
GTAGCAGGGTAGTTGCTAATCTCTGGAGCAAATCTAGTTGTCACATTTAAACAGCAATCATAAAAACAGTTAAGTGTTGTCTCTACTGAATATCAGACTTTAGAGTAGGTTGCATTTGTATTGATTGTATTTAACATTGCCACTCACATAGGCATGAAACATATTTGCAGATCAGTGTATTCTGAGTTCACAGAATAATCTCCTGTGAGGACTTTGGACTCAAGTGTATGCACTACAATGTTAAGTGTATAATTTGGAACTGGAGCTTTTTTACACGAGCTTTTTGACCATGAAAAACTGCCTGCTCTGAGTTTAGAAAAACAAATTTAAGTTGAGGAACTTCAGACTCCGAATATGAACATCATGTAATACCAGTCTTTCCTCTACACTCATTTAGGAGTGGCGGCCCGCCACTCCTAAATCC
>NW_024679744.1:0-241 GCF_008729295.1 Plectropomus leopardus | reverse complement strand
ACAGTGTGTGTGTGTGTGTGTGTGTGTGTGTGTGTGTGTGTGTGTGTGTGTGTCTGTGTGTCTGTGTGTGTGTGTGTGTCCCAGAGGTGTAGGGGATTAGCTGAGGTCTCTCTGGAGGGGTCATTAGACAGCTATGATTATCTCTGATCCCTCAGACTCAAACACACACTCACAAACACACACACAAACACATTTACACACTCACACATTCATTGATCTATCTTGGTCTACTTACATCTGG
>NW_024679743.1:0-450 GCF_008729295.1 Plectropomus leopardus | reverse complement strand
CTGTCCACCGCCGACCTCACAGCACGCCTCCGTCTCTTCTGCGGGGCCGCCGGACCGAGTCCCTGACAGATGAGCGCTGGCCCCGCCCGGCCGGGGCCCCCTGTAATCTCTGGAACATCCCCAGTGTAAACCGAGCGGTAAAGCAGCAGATTCGTCTCCATAAAACAGACAGTTTGAGGCTGTTATCGCCGCAGGAGACGGATCGGGCTCCGAGGAGGAACGGCGTTACATAACGGGCTCCGAGGGGCCCCTCAGATGAAGAAATAAACGTGGATGTGTGTAGAGACAGACGAGCACTGAGAGGTCAAAACACACATCTGTCTCTGGGTGGAGGCCTCCACATCCTCCACATCTGCACTCAGAACTGCTCCACCTCCCAGCACCAAGTCCGCCATCCGCAGGGGGAGACAGGACGCCTGTCAACGTCCACAATCACCAAAAACCACAGGA
>NW_024679742.1:0-215 GCF_008729295.1 Plectropomus leopardus | reverse complement strand
CTGACATATCCCAGACTGTCAGCAGCTACACTCACACACTGACATATCCCAGACTGTCAGCAGCTACACTCACACACTGACATATCCCAGACTGTCAGCAGCTACACTCACACACTGACATATCCCAGACTGTCATCATCCAAAAATATTTCAGCAAAGAAGTAACTTAAACTTGTTTTTTAGTTTTAGTTTGAAAATGGAATATTTACACGACT
>NW_024679741.1:0-235 GCF_008729295.1 Plectropomus leopardus | reverse complement strand
TAGCCTGGAGATTGCGTAAACAACAAGCTGAAAACACTATTCATGAGATAAGAATTCCCAATACCAATAAGACAACTCGTACACTGGATGGCATTCAAAAAGCATTTGAGACATATTATGAGTCCTTGTACACTCAACCGCACAGAGCGGAGACACATACTGTAGAACAGTTTTTAAATCAGCTAGACCTTCCTTCCATTGGAAAAATACACAACGAAGATCTTACAAAAGAAAT
>NW_024679740.1:0-1076 GCF_008729295.1 Plectropomus leopardus | reverse complement strand
TGGTTTTGGTGCTATATAATGCCACCCATCTTTGGTTCTGACTGAGCCATTCGATTGGTCGAGATGCATTCCATGAGTACAACACGAAAGGGACTAACTCTTCATGTATCACTCCACATCACAGTTGTTCTAACCTGTCAATTAAGGGTTTACTTGTTATCTAACGTAACTGTGGACTGCGGTGTAACAGGCTGTTCTGTAGGCCTACTTGTGTCCCTCTGGAGTTGCCATATGGCTGGAAAAAAGTAATGCAGGGAATTTTCCACTCTTTTTGGGGTTCATGTATGCGTGGGAGTTTTGGGAGCTGTCACACCGTCTTTTGTCCTGTTTATTGTTTTATTAGTTATCCAGTTAGGCTAACCTGGTACGCTCGGTTACATTGGCTGTGTTCCTCAACAAGCCGCTGTGAGGGCTTTTCTGTGGACGTGTGGAGCCCTAACTCATGCTGGTGTTTTTAGCTTAGCTGCCTCAGTATAGCTAGCTAGCCAACACCCGCATGATGTTTCAAGACTGTACACAACTTTGTTTCAACTGTGGCATGGAGAGGAGGACCCTTTTAAACCTGGCACGGAGATGTTTGACAGTTGCTCCCCCGCAGGGACTCTAGACCTATCCTCTCCCTTCATTGGAGACAGGAGGCAGAGTTTCCTTAGCTGGGTGAAGCAGTTACAGGTGGCGGGGCCGCCAGTTATTAACTGATGAGAATTCTTCCTACTCAAAAGCTTAAGAGGTACACACAATAACAGTCTGTCCCATTTAACAGACTCTCATTTCACTGGAAACACACAGATAGTTAAGTCAAATATTACACAAGAGGGTGTACTTTAACATCATTTGAGCATGTGGTCAGGACCAGGCACTTGCACTGAAGTCTGCAAAGCTGGATCGACATCATTTTTCATGTGCTGCATTCAGACACCTGTCTTAAATATTTACATCTTTGAAAACTGAGCCAATTGGTTTGATTTCTTTTAAAAATATGGGCAAAAAAGAAATGACCAATTAGGCAATATATATCCCTCAAACATGTTTTTTTTTAACAAAGGGGAGAGGGTTATTAGAAAATAATAAAAACA
>NW_024679739.1:0-221 GCF_008729295.1 Plectropomus leopardus | reverse complement strand
AGTTGCTATTTAAATCTTTTGAGTCACTTAATAAATAATGTCTTTCTAAGCACTTTGTAAGGTATACATACATGTTTGCCCTTCATTAAATTTTTAATAGGTTACAAGAGTTGCAAAACAACAATAACCCACTACATTTATCTTTGGCTCAAAGTTGCATGTCAACATTGACTCTCTGTTCATATATGTGTTTAAAATGATAATCACACAATCAGGACACA
>NW_024679738.1:0-386 GCF_008729295.1 Plectropomus leopardus | reverse complement strand
CTCAGACGTCCCTCTGTGACCCTCAGACGTCCCTCTGTGACCCTCAGGTGTCCCTCTGTGACCCTCAGGCGTAGTGAGTATGTGAGTGTGTGATTGAAAGCGTCTGCTGCTGATTGACATGTTTTCGGAAAGTGAGCGGAGACACTAAACCAACAGCCTGTGGAGCCGATCACAGATCTCAGGGAGCTGATCAGTGTTTGCTCTGATCTGAATCTGCCCTGAGGACTGAACCATCGTCCCCCCGCGGGCCGGCTCATCAGCCGCTCTGCCAGCTGAGGTGAGTCCCACGCCTTCGCTCTGTCACGTCTCTCTGAAACACGTGATCGACATGTAAATGAGGGTTTTAACTCTGTAGAAGTATTCAGGTCCGTCATTTAACCCTTTGA
>NW_024679737.1:0-318 GCF_008729295.1 Plectropomus leopardus | reverse complement strand
GTTTTAATTGTTGTTGATGTATTTGTTGCTGTTGTAGTTTTAATTGTTGTTGATGTATTTGTTGTTGTTGTTGTGCAGCTGACGGAGCTCCACCAGCAGGGGGCGGACATTCTGCTGCAGGACGCGGCCGGCTGCACGCTGCTGCATCACGCCGTGGAGGCCGGCAGCAAAGACATCCTCAAGTACCTCATCGACAACGGTGAGATGCACGCCGTGCACACGGCGCCCACTGAATGTATAAAACACAGGGCATATACAGCAGGGACACCCTCTGCTCTGCTCAGGGGCTCATAGGATCTCAGGACCTTTTCCAGATTT
>NW_024679736.1:0-242 GCF_008729295.1 Plectropomus leopardus | reverse complement strand
CTTCTCTTTCAGCATCTTTTAACATCATTTTTACTGAGTTACTGATTTGCCGGTTTCCAAATCTGAAAAAGTGTGTTTTGGGTAAATTCAGTGATAAGTGGTCCTGGTCCTCCGGTTCACAGCGACCACAACAACACAGAGCGTCAGCAGCAGAGCGCTGAGCACCGCCCATCTCACTTTGTAGAAGGTGGAGTGAACCCCAAACGGATCTCTGTACTTTAACACCGTTTTACTGGATAAGA
>NW_024679735.1:0-274 GCF_008729295.1 Plectropomus leopardus | reverse complement strand
CTCTAAAAATCAACTTCCTGTTTTTACAGGAAGTGTCCACTTTGGAAGCAGGTTACCTGGACAGGTGGTGTGAGTTGGACATCTGTCCGTCTCCTCTGAGGGACCGCTGCAGGCCGAGAGACACTCAGGACCACTGGAGCACTGTCTCTGTCTCCTCCTGACTCCGCCTCCGCCACAGCTGACCGAGCAGGGCGACCAGGTGAGCCACGGGCCCCACCCCTTACCTGCACACACACACACACACACACACACACACACACACACACACACACAC
>NW_024679734.1:0-299 GCF_008729295.1 Plectropomus leopardus | reverse complement strand
TCAGACTCTTTATGCCATCTACCACTTTGAGTAAACTGTCAGTGGGTACAATCATCGAGAAATTTTGTCATAAGCCTGTCCTTATGTAAACCTATGTGACACATGTGGCACAACAAAATAAGCTCTCTGTATGAATGTGCGAAGTCATCATAAATATCTCCAAAAAAATAAACTCAGTCATTTATAGTACATATGTACTATTTATAGGTTGCAGACAATGTTTTTTTGTGTTTGGCAACTGTTTAAATGTGTAATTTTTGTATCGATTATATTTTGTTGGGATATTTATATTTTGTCCA
>NW_024679733.1:0-216 GCF_008729295.1 Plectropomus leopardus | reverse complement strand
AACCGGGTCCAGAAAATCCGCCACTCCACAAATCCCCAGCAGTGGTGTTACGTCCCTACGGATGAGAATCCAGCAGATGGAGCATCTCGAGGTAAAACTGTGAATGACCTGCTTGCATCCAACTGGTTCACTGGCCCCATGTTTCTCTGGCAAAGGGAGATACCCAGACTAAATGATGCAGTACCAGACCTCTCCATCGGGGATCCGGAAGTCAAA
>NW_024679732.1:0-239 GCF_008729295.1 Plectropomus leopardus | reverse complement strand
TTGCAACAAACTATACTATGGCGTGTCTTGGCACGCTCTTTTATGCTATTTTCAGCTGTTTTTGGGACATGTCATATTTTGACATTCATGCCATACTATAGCCTTGCCTTTTCGGTCATTTTTTCAACTACCATTATTTTGGTGTTTGTGGCCGATTTTGCAACAAACTATGCTATGGTGTGTCTTGGCACGCTCTTTTATGTTGTTTCGAGGTGTTTTCAGCTGTTTTTTGGACATGT
>NW_024679731.1:0-362 GCF_008729295.1 Plectropomus leopardus | reverse complement strand
GGGGGGGGGGGGGGCAGTGCAGATAGTGATGAATGGGGATTCCCTGAATGAAACTGAGCTCTCAGTGTGATGTCATACTATTGATCTATCCAACATTTCATCTCAACAGACAAACATAAGTGCAATCAAATGTGTTTTTTAGTGCGTTTCCCAGATGTATTAGTCATAATACCCCTTTGCATTAAACTCTCTCTGTTTCCTTCCACTCTATCTCTTTTTAAGACGTATAAAGGAAAAGAGGGGAAGGAGACAAGCTGCAGATCATTTACTTTTACGGGCCTCTAGACTGTTCATGAAAATGAGGCTGGTGCTCATAGGCTCAGCGTAATTTCTCCAGCAGGGTTCAGGGGGAAACAGGAATA
>NW_024679730.1:0-358 GCF_008729295.1 Plectropomus leopardus | reverse complement strand
ACACACACACACACACACACACACACACACACACACACACACACACTTAACCACAGCAGAACACCAACATGGACGACGCACGAGCACAGAAAGTTAAACATCTACTGTGAGGACAGGCAGGAAGGCAGGAGCAAAGGAAAGGAAAGGAGGGGTGACATGGCCAAATGAGAGGAGGTTACATAAGTAGTTGAAATAAATTCAGGAGAATATAAGGAGAAAACAGACAAAAAAATAGACATTTGAGGTATTTTAGAGGAGGGGGAGGGTTTGGGTAGACAGACAAGAATAGTTTAAAAATAAATTTAATATGTGTGTGTGTGTGTGTGTGTGTGTGTGTGTGTGTGTGTGTGTGTGTGTG
>NW_024679729.1:0-1508 GCF_008729295.1 Plectropomus leopardus | reverse complement strand
ACAGAAAGGGTTTATTTTGACACTATCAAATTGCATTATGGGAAATGAAGGATTTCTTGTTTTGAGTTAGAGCCATAGGCAGAACAAAGAATAAACATACTCTTGCTTCTGCTGCATCAGTTTTGACCAGTCTTTAATTCTCTCAACTTCTTGGAAGCATACAGTAAACTGCAGGAGTACCCCATATTTTCATTTTTATATTGTCAGACCATTAAATTATTAAACCAAGTTTTTGTAGGGCGAATGAAGCTTTTTTGGGCAGCAAGTGTTTTGAAATTGCTGCAGCTTTGATTTTCTTCTTTGACTAGTAACTTTGAGTCTTTCAAGATAATGAAGTATTTAAAGCCATTAGCCATTCGCCTGATAATCTGAATTGCCATTGCAATGAATTTAACTCATTCAGCTCAGCTCATGTTATTTCTGTGTGGAGGGGAGTTATTGGGTGTGAATGCTGGAAGCATTTACAAACTATGATCCTCATGTTCTTTCTTATTATTCCGACATCACATTTTTGGCACTTGACTAGTTCTTCATTTTTCAAAGCAGAAACTTCATTCAAACATCAAACGTTCAGCTCTTTTTGGAAATGTAGGTGTTACTTCTAGTATTAATACTTTTCATAAATTTTGAAATACATATTTACAGGAAATTTTCTGCATATAAATGATCGTATGAAATGTTCAAACTTGACACATTCTACGATTTTAACATCAGTGCGTGGTGTTGAATGTTCAGTTAGAGTTGGTGATAGAGGAACTATAAAATCCTCCTCAAAAGTATCCTAAACTTGCTACTGTTTCAACAATTTTTCCCCTATATATATAATTTAAGCTCCAAAACATTGGAAAATGTGTGATCTTTGATGCAATGGAGCCATGGAAGCAAATGGGCTTTAAACATTTGTCACTGCAAGCCTGCAAGTGACAGCAGAGCCAAGAAACTGCTCCATTGACTCCCATGGAAACAGAGACCAGAAATTTCTGGAGGAAGTCCGATACTTTGCCTAAGAAAAGTTTTCGAGGCCTGCAGATGGTGCAGAATGCTGCAGCTCGTATTCTGACCAGAGCGGGTAAATATGAGCACATTACCCCTGTGTTGGCCTCTCTTCATTGGCTGCCTTGTCAGGTTAGAGCTGACTTCATGCTCCTGTTAACATATAAAATAGTAAACGGCATTGCGCCAGCTTATTTGCGTGATCTGGTGACCTTATATGCACCTTCTCATGCACTTCGCTCCCAGGGAACTGTTCTTTTGACAGTTCCCAAAGTCAGGAAAATGACAGTTGGTGAACATGCTTTTTGTCTCCGTGCACCAGTGTTGTGGAACAGTCTTCGTTAGGCAGGCATGTTCTGTTGAGGTGTTTAAAACAAAGTTAAGGACCCACTAGTTTATTGCTACATATGAATCTTGTGTTTTAAAATGTTTTAAATAGTTTATTATGTGTCTCAGTTGTTTAGTCTGTGTGTTAAATGTCTGAACATCTGTTTTAAATTATCTGTACAGCACTT
>NW_024679728.1:0-281 GCF_008729295.1 Plectropomus leopardus | reverse complement strand
TCCTCATGCACACACACACACACACACACACACACACACACACACACACACACACACACACACACACACACACGGTTAGATGGATTCCTCAGAGTTCCTGCGTATTAGTGTAACAGGGTCAGTTATACACTAGCAATGTGTGTATTTTAAATGTATTATTGTCATAATTACACAAAAACTGTGTATGTGTAAGTTTGTTTTATTTATGTTCGGTTTTAGTTAATACCTGACCGTTTAATCTTCCGGGTCGGTAAGTGGAACCTTTGTTCCAGGTTGTACCC
>NW_024679727.1:0-449 GCF_008729295.1 Plectropomus leopardus | reverse complement strand
CTTTGAGGGGAAAAAAAATAAGAGTTCAAGAAAAAAAGTTGTAATATGAGAAAAAAGGTAGTTTTATGAAAATAATCTTGTAATATAACTAGAGTAAAGTAATTTCCTGAATAAAAGTCTTAATTTTACAAGAATAATTTTGTAATATTATGAGAATAAAAAAGTCTTAATTTTACAAGAATAATTTTGTAATATTATGAGAATAAAAAAGTCTTAATTTTACAATAATTAAGTTGTAATTTTATTATACTATGGAAATAAACTAAGCAAACTATAAAACAGGTAAGAACACAGGCGTCCTCCTTGGTAACCATTGTCTCCATTTGCCAAGTAGGCTACCATACAAGTTAACTGTCATATTATTACTTTTTCTCAAAATATTACAACTTTTTTTCTACTACAAATTTATCCTCGAAATTACGATTTAATTCTCCTGATATTATAACTTT
>NW_024679726.1:0-348 GCF_008729295.1 Plectropomus leopardus | reverse complement strand
TGGAAAATCGGCCCAGTATTGAGGGAAAGAGCTGCAGCTGGTCATGACACAGCCTGCGGTGTAACCATTAGCTGCATTTGGCACTGTCAATTTACATCTAATAATTATTATTTCTTTTGCCAGTGACAGTCTTGGATTGTTAAAATGAGTATCTGATAACATTATGGAAAGGATTCCTAAGCGATCGACCTTTTTGTTAAACGGTTACATCATTGCCATCATTGCCAAACCCAGCATACTCCCTTTAAATAAACAGTAATTTTAGCTCGTATGGAGCCAGCATATTTTCACATTTAACTGCGTGAGTTAAGGGATAATTTCAACCAAACTAGAGCTGGTGGAAGAGTG
>NW_024679725.1:0-479 GCF_008729295.1 Plectropomus leopardus | reverse complement strand
GCAACGTTACAGCTCGGCTGAGGAGGACGCCATTATTGTTTACACTTCGTCTGTCATGAGCACAAGTCTCTCATCCATAAATAGAGGCACGTGTCCTTCTGTATGGTTATTCGGTTGGTAGATTCCCATATGAAACCTCTTACAACAACGTCTGGGGATTATCTTCAAGATCAAGTTTATTACAATGCAATGAAATGCACCATGTCTTGGCTCTGTCTCAACCCTTAAAACCTATAAATATTACAATAAAAACAAATGACAATACTATTGAAAATAAAAATGCTCACAGAAAGGTCTATGGGTTATTTTGAGTAACCTTGATTGCCGAGTAACCATGATTTATTGAAAGAGACATTGCTATTAAGTTTCTCAAATATAATTTTTTGGGTGCTTTGAGCACCACAAGAGCCATCTAGTCAGATTATATTGGAGAGAAGGCAGACATCTCTACAACGATATCTCAAACACCAAAACAATTT
>NW_024679724.1:0-209 GCF_008729295.1 Plectropomus leopardus | reverse complement strand
GATGGGAAACCACCTGACTTTCTGTTGGTGTCAAACTGCCAAAACATACTCATGTTTTCATTAAATTTAGAAACAAAAACCAACAGCATGATCCTGAAAAAAACTCCAAGACATAAACGACTTGCTTAAACCTGTTTGGAATCAAACAAAACCAATACATTCGAAATTATATTCAAACAAAAAATATTTACACAACTGGAAAATAAATT
>NW_024679723.1:0-434 GCF_008729295.1 Plectropomus leopardus | reverse complement strand
GAACATCCTACTTTTAGGAGGGCCCCTAACGGGACCCTCCTGTTAAGGGCCTCTTCAGAGGCCCAGGCTGTAGGCCCGCTGCGGGTTGCTGGGGGCCAGGCCCCATACCGGGCAAAGAAGCCAGAGGAGGTGGATGCAGAGGCACAGGCCCACGTCACCTCCGAGGGTGGCGACACCGCCAACGCCACCCTCGTCCTGAGCCGGTGGAAGGTCCAGTTCGGGAGATACCAGGGCAAGACCTTCCACTGGCTCCTGGAGAATGACGTGGGCTACGCTGTGAACCTGGTCGCCTCCCACCAGAAGGAGCGAGAGAGGACAGGGTCTCAGTCCCCACTGACGGCCAACAAGGTGACGTCCGTCCTTTAATCTGATACGCATCATACAATTAGAGGAGTGTCCAGTTTTAACCTCCCTCTGTGAACCTACAGGACGCC
>NW_024679722.1:0-278 GCF_008729295.1 Plectropomus leopardus | reverse complement strand
GAAGATGTTGCTGAAACATCTGTGTACAGACACAGTCTTCAGTCAGTCAGTACCAGATTACAGCCTCAATCTCAAGCAACTAGAAAATTTGAAATCCTGAAAGTCAGAGTTTAAAATGATGAATAGAGTAAAACATAAATATAGGCGCAAACAAAGATTCCAGCACTCAGGCCAGCATGACGCCCTTCTTTGGCAACACTGTCACCTTAAATTCATCGATTGCAGAAACATTTTTGGGGACATGATTTAATTGTTCACTTAAAAATAACCACTGAGTT
>NW_024679721.1:0-568 GCF_008729295.1 Plectropomus leopardus | reverse complement strand
GTGTGTTTGTGTGCTTTGAGGGAGCATTTCTCTGAGTGGGTTACACTATGCTCTACAGCTGCTTGAAATGGGCACAGTGACAATACTGAACATTATGGAAGATGAATTGGACGTGACAGCTGAAAGAGAGATTCAGCAGCTTCACTGCTTCATATGTGTGTATCTGTGCACACATGGCATATTTAGTTGTTTCTACACAATAAGCTCTTTCATGTGTATCCAGTTCTCAGTATCAGAGGTTACAACAGTACTGTGATTGTTGTCATTAGAGAGACACATTTTCACTTTATTTGATCCTAGATGAGAGTATCACAGCAGCTGCCCATATTCAACTATGTCACAACATAAAATACTTAAACTTGTAAACAGTAAAAATAAAAACGATGAAGAGGAAAGATGGAAAAAGTGTCACTTTCAACTGTAGCAGTTAGAGTACACATCAATGTGTCAACTATGTCAACATGACAGCTCCCCCAAAGTGAGGCTATTTAATATTGATCACCCCTGGTGACTGAGTGCAGTATAGGTCATACAGTGTTTATTTTTAATGAGGCGTTAATGAGTTATT
>NW_024679720.1:0-224 GCF_008729295.1 Plectropomus leopardus | reverse complement strand
TTTCATTGTGTCAACTAGTGTAAGCTACAATACCTAGCCACAATCTTTGGGCAACATAATTACATACAGAGTCAGAAGTCCCTTTGACTCTGCTTCTTCAAAGTGGCAATTTTGCAGTTATTCCATCTTGCTGTCCTGTGTCGAAGGTACAGTATCAAAATGGGGAGACAGAGTTGCCTCGCCTTTAAGCCAGCGTAAGAAGTAGTAACAGCACCGACACCTAA
>NW_024679719.1:0-248 GCF_008729295.1 Plectropomus leopardus | reverse complement strand
TATGTTACATTTGCTCCTGGAAAGAAATTGATCTTGAAGTGTTGTTTTATATCTCAGGACATCTTCAATTTCTACCTCTTATAACTCGCTTCCGGGAGGCAAAGTCTGACTCGAATGTAAAGAGTTGGCATAATAATATGAAATGGGTTTGATCTTAAAGCGCCTGGCCTAAAATATCTAAAATTTCTCAACAAATGTTTAAGGTCTTTGCAGTGGCAGTGTAATGTTTTCTACGCTACAAACACCAG
>NW_024679718.1:0-1189 GCF_008729295.1 Plectropomus leopardus | reverse complement strand
GAAACAGGGGAACTACTTGCCTGGCTCGGTCTAAGGTATCCATGATACATATAGGTATTTCACATATATTCATGGACCAAATTTCAAAACCTTTCAAGGACCCAAGATAAAATTTCCATGAGTGTTCACAATGTATAACAAACATTGCTCCATCTCAGACATGCAATTCAGTTTAAAAGTAGTAGTTGGCTGTAGCAAAGGTATGGAAGCTGTAGTTTTCATGATCCTACGTGTTAAATTCTGCTGTAAAGATATTAATTTTCTCTTATTCAAACAGTCAAACTCTATTTAAACAGAATACCTAGCTGGCTTACATGGGAGAAAATAAAAAAACATTCGTCATGGTAAAACAAAACGTTGTCACACATCAATGCATTTTAGGGAAACATTATGTCGCCAGCCACAGAAAATAAATTTGCTGTTATGTTACATGGAGTTAATCCATGGAAGATTACTGCAATAATTAATTTCATCATACACAACAAAATTGACTTTTCCAAAACTTTTGAGGATTTTACCAATTCCATGACTTTCCCTGGGAAATTCAGTGACTTAATTTCTATGACTGTGGTAACCATGACTACTTCAGTTTATGTACAGACTAAAAGCTTTAGAGCTGCTGGTTGTTGGATTTTGTTGCTTTTGGATGGAGGGCTTTTCACATTTTTCGGTTTTGTACCTTCTTGTTTCCTCCGTCCTTCTGCCTGAGACCGCAAACCGTTCTCAGTGCGTCATCTTAAACATGTCTCAATTCCTAAAATGAATCTTGGGGAGAATGTAGGCGTACCGGAGGAGAAGTGAGCAAGGATGCACAGCTGTATCCTTCGCAGCTTTACATTTAATGATCAAAAATTAAGTCTGTTATTCATCCTGTCATCTGACGGTTTTCCAGATGGCCTCCAACATTTTTCGAAGTTTATTTTTTAATATCGGGAAAACATTTAATGCCATCGTCAATTTGAGGTAGTGTACTGATGACCGATGACAGTGATATTTCGATGTTTTTTAAGTTGTGTTGCTAAGCAACCAAAATCCAACAATTTCCAAACGTCTAACGTTAACATCATCTTGACGTAGAATATTTAGTCATAAGGTACAGAGAACAAAACCCAATGTCTTCCAACCGTCATGATCTTAATGTCTGCACAACATGAAATTCTCATGTCATGATCAAGAAACATTAAAAAAT
>NW_024679717.1:0-271 GCF_008729295.1 Plectropomus leopardus | reverse complement strand
TCAAACAAAATCTGAGCATTAACCCAAAAGCCTGCTGCTTATGTCCCATGCAAAACCAAATGTCAGTGGAGTTCCTGTAAAGACCAGGTACTCTAGTTCTGTATGTGCAGAGTGCTAATGTCATAGGGGGAAGACAGGTAAAGGGCTTAAAAAGAGGTTTTACAGGTTCCTCAAGTATTTTAGCCGGATAGCCAATAGTCATAGTCATAGTTGTGTCAAGGTATAGTTTTAGAACTAGTACAGGCAACACAAAGATTCAGAAAATGACAGG
>NW_024679716.1:0-251 GCF_008729295.1 Plectropomus leopardus | reverse complement strand
CATGGATTTAAGTGATGTTTGTACATAAATCAGGTTCAATTGTTACTTAAACATTTAAGATCTACAACAGTAACAGAGAGTCAGAGAACTGACCTCAGAGTCTTCAGTCTGCAGTCTGGACTCTCCAGAAAACCACACAGCTGCTTCACTCCTGAATCCTGCAGCTTGTTGACACTCAGGTCCAGCTCTGTCAGATGGGAGGGGTTGGACTTCAGAGCTGAGACCAGAGAAGCACAGCTGATCTCTGACAA
>NW_024679715.1:0-401 GCF_008729295.1 Plectropomus leopardus | reverse complement strand
CTGCGACTGCTAGCGGCACCTAGCTGCGGCATCTGGGGGTGCCACACCAGGTGCCACAGTTAGGTGCCGCTGCCGCAAATTGAGCCAGCCCCTGCTGGAAACTGCATTGCATCTCAGATCCATTGAGTGTAGGTGTGCAGTGTCTCATCCTTCCACTTATGAGAAATTAATCTTCTAGAAATCAGAGATGCAAAGACGATAGCGTTAAATTTGTACTCACTGCATTTCCTGCCGGGATAGTGAGCTGAAAAGCGGCTGTTTTCTATGGAGACATCACCGTGTTTCCTGACGGGATCGTGGCACAAAAAGTGTGTTTTCTTTATCCAGACATCTCTGCTTCTCCTGGAATAAAAGCTGTTGTGTTTTAATGAGACATCTCTGCTATTTATGGACGGAAAGAG
>NW_024679714.1:0-672 GCF_008729295.1 Plectropomus leopardus | reverse complement strand
AGACTGGTGGTCATAGGTCAAAGGTCAAGATCCCCGTGATCTTTTATATCTCATTCAAATAGACCAAAGGATGAGATGTTTAGATTTTGGTGGTCAGAAGGCAAGGTCACGGTGACCTTGCATTTGTTTAAGGCAATACCTCAGGGATACCCAGAGGGAACCTCTTCAAATTTGCCTGATCTCTCTCTGCCTGCGAGCAGCCGGCTGTTTACAGTCCTGTAATTTGTCCACCACTAGGTGTCACTGTGCTTTTCACTTCAGCTGCTTGTCCCAACAGTAGAGACCAGAGACTGAGCTCTGGTGGTGCGTGCTGTGCACTACGAAAAATGAGTTTAATAGAAAGAGGAGCGCCTGTATATATGATGGTATTAAAAAAAATAAACCCTCAGGATTTGTAAATACGCTGTTAACCGTAATACCGTGATGCTGCCTACGCCTAATCTATATGTTGTTCAGTTCGTCCAACACGTGAAAGTTGTCAGCTGTGATGAATGTTTCGGTCTTTAGGGGGCACTGACAACATTATAGGGATTAAGTTTTTGCTTTAAAGTGAAGAAAAGGAAGCCGAACAGATCTGCCTCAGTTTTTAGGTTCCCAGTGATGTGAGAAACTTGACAAGATAATGTGTGTGTGTGTGTGTGTGAGAGGACAATACAGTGTGTATTATCAGCT
>NW_024679713.1:0-927 GCF_008729295.1 Plectropomus leopardus | reverse complement strand
TTGCTCAGTGATGCATTAAACTGTAAACTTTCAACTGTTGTGTACAAGATTAACTGGATGATAGGCGCTGCTTTGTCATCATTCCCCAAATAGATCAAGCGCACTAAAGAATTCTGCCAGCTGAGCCAATCAGATCACATCAATGGATGAGAGGAGCTGTTTTTGGATATTTGTAAGTGAAAGCAAAGTTTACGACCCGACACAGTGAACGCTGAAGTTTCACTTTTAGTGCCCCAGGTGGGCTATAAAAAACAGAATGGTATATACACTCACTGACCACTTTAAACCACGCTAGCACTGAGTTGCCTTTTTGCTGTCAGAACTGCCTTATTTCTATGTGGCATAGATTCAACAAGATGCTGGAAAAATTCCTCTGAGATATTGGTCCATATTGACATGATAGCAACGCGTAGTTGCAGATTTGTTGGCTGTGAATCTCCCGTTCCACCACATCCCAAAGGTGCTCTATTGGATTGAGATCTGGTGACTGTGGAGGTCATTTGAGTACAGTGACCTTATTGTCATGTTCAAGAAACCAGTTTGAGATAATGTGAGCTTTGTGACATGGTGTGCTATTTTGCTGGAAGAAGCCATCAGAAGATGGGTACACTATGGTCACATAGGGATGGACATGGTCAGCAACAATACACAGGTAGGCTGTAGGCTAAAAGATAAACGATGCTCAGTTGGTACTTATGGACCCAAAGAGTGCCAAGAAAATCTCCCCCACACCATCACACCACCAGCAGCAGCAGCAGCCTGATATTATGATACTATTAATATCTGAACTGGAGAGTTGTTAGTGTGTTGCTAGCTCACAGTGAATGTATCCTCACAGGCTGGATCCCAAGTCCCCTAAATTGCATCCTTGCTTCTCTCACATTAGTCTTTTCCTTGAGTCTAAGCCCCGCCCACCAGGGATACATG
>NW_024679712.1:0-279 GCF_008729295.1 Plectropomus leopardus | reverse complement strand
GAGAGGGAGAGAGAGGGAGAGTATCTGAGCTGCTATTATGCACGTCTATCCCTTTCCAGTCTTGTGCAAAGCGCACCGTGTATTCTCAGCGGGCGACAGGTGCATCTCTCCACTGCTGTTGTGTTTTTTTCTCTTTGCTCTCTGTTTTTTTTTTCACGACCAACTGGGGGATTGTTGCTTTGCGTTATTTCCAATTAGCCTGAATTAGTTGGAGCTCGGTTATGGGCTGTCCAAAAAAAAACACTCGCTTTCCTTCACTCCACATGCGCACAGCTTGTT
>NW_024679711.1:0-271 GCF_008729295.1 Plectropomus leopardus | reverse complement strand
CCATTTTGCAGCAGTAGCAGCTACCTCCCACTCAGCAGCAGTAGCAGCTACCTCCCGTTACACAGCAATAGCAGTTACCTCCCACTCAGCAGCAGTAGCAGCTACCTCCCATTCAGCAGCAGCAGCAGCAGCTACCTCCTGCTCAGCAGCAGCTACCGCCATCATCAACTGCTCATCTCCATCATCTGAGGAGCCTGACTTTATTAGTTTCAACAGTGGAACCAATCACACAACTAAAGTACATTTTTACTTCAGTTTCAGTGCTTTTGTT
>NW_024679710.1:0-584 GCF_008729295.1 Plectropomus leopardus | reverse complement strand
AACTTAAATATGTGTTTTCTTGTGTTAATATGTCTGCTGAGCAGAACAACATTAGAAAAGTGTTCTTCCTTTTTGTAATCCGGTGTTTTTATTGTCTTGCAGGTATTGTGTTGGACTCTGGTGACGGTGTCAGCCACACTGTGCCCATCTACGAGGGTTACGCCCTGCCTCACGCCATCCTTCGTCTGGATCTGGCTGGCAGAGATCTGACCGACTATCTGATGAAGATCCTCACAGAGAGGGGATACAGCTTCACCACCACCGGTACAATTTTTCTTCCCTGAAATGGTACAGACCCAGTTTATAATCTGGAGCTCTAACCATACAGACATGAAGCTGCTGAATTTCTGCAGCTTCTCCACTTTCTGAATATATTTGAATCTAGTGTCCATTTTGTAACTCAAATATTTCCACTCCCGAACTCCAGCTGAACGTGAGATTGTGCGTGACATTAAGGAGAAGCTTGATTACGTGGCTCTGGACTTCGAGCAGGAGATGCAAACAGCAGCTTCCTCTTCCACCCTGGAGAAGAGCTACGAGCTTCCTGATGGACAGGTCATCACCATCGGCAATGAGAGGTTCCG
>NW_024679709.1:0-615 GCF_008729295.1 Plectropomus leopardus | reverse complement strand
GTGTACAGTGTGAGAGGAGGTGTGATTGCCAATTCGAGCTCTCTGGGGTCTGCAGGTGAGGAAGTCCAGTTCCCAGTTGCAGAGTGTTGCACTAAAGCCCAGAGTGTTAAGTTTTCCAATTAGCTTCATGGGAGAAATTGTGTTAAATGCTGAGCTGAAGTCAACAAACAGCATCCTGATGTAGCTGTTCTTATTCTCCAGGTGAGTGAAGACTGATTGAAGAGCAGTAGATATGGCATCCTCTGGGGATCTGTCGGTTCTGAAAGCATACTGGTGAGGGTCCAGGTTGGCAGGGATGTTGTCTTTGATGTGCTGGAGAACCAGTTTCTCACAGCACTTCATCAGGATGGAGGTAAGAGCCACAGGGCGGTAGTCATTAAGACTAAACAATGCAGACTTTTTAGCTATAGAAGCAATGATGGCTGTCTTGAGGCAGGAGGGAATGGTGTCTTGTGAGAGTGAGATGTTGAACAATAACGATAAGGTTGTAGCCCCTCTTAAGACTGGCAAAAGCATCATGAAGGCAATAATTAAGTAACAATTCAGTACTCATTAACTACTCAGCATGATGCTACACTTTACTTTAGGGGACACAAAATGGGTAACTAATGGTCA
>NW_024679708.1:0-449 GCF_008729295.1 Plectropomus leopardus | reverse complement strand
TCACGAGTGAGGGAAGGATGGAACGGGAGATCGACAGGCGGATCGGTGCGGCGTCTGCAGTAATGCAAGGCTATAGTATGGTAACAATAGTCAATAACAATGAAGGCCTTTGTTCATTTATTACTCCAACGCACAACTTCTGTCTTTAAAAACTGGAGTATAAATACTGTCCTCGTCTCTTGTAAGAATGCGTCAGATGTGCCTTTATGTGTCACTGTCATACAGCAAAACTTTTGGAAAAACTACAGTTTCAGAAAGCATTTTCAAACAGAATTAACCAATTTTAATTATTTCCAATTATGTATATGTTGTTTTTATCATTTCTGGCCAAAAGCAAAGAAAGGGGCCTCTCCTGTAACCGACTGTGTTAAATGAGTGTATAATAAATGCTCACATCGATCGTTGGCCCTTAAATCAAACTTAATCTAAATCATATTGAGGCAGACTTT
>NW_024679707.1:0-1074 GCF_008729295.1 Plectropomus leopardus | reverse complement strand
GTGACCATGACCTTTGACCACCAAAATCTAATCAGTTCATCCTTGAGTCCACTTGAACAATTGTGCCAAATTTGAAGGTATTCTCTTAAAGTGTTAATGAGATATCACATTCACAAGAATGGGCCGGACAGACGGACAACCTGAAAACATAATGCTCTTCAGCCTCTGCTGTTACCATCAGGAGGCATAAAAAGAAAGACAGACTTAAAAAGAGTCTAAAAGAGTCTGACATCAAATAAAATTAAACAAACATTTTTCAAAGATGTTGCCAATAGTTTAGCCTTCTGCAAATCAGGCCTGCGGTGCTGTTGATAGCTAAATTCAAGCCGCTAAGCTGCCAACCAAAGCTCCGTATCGCGATCAGCTACCCGCTTTTCTCCTGGGTAAGAAACTGCTGAGAGTGAGGCAAAGGGACAATGACCAACTTTAGCTCGCTAATTCATTTGTTTCATTTGTGGTCAGATAAACAGAGAGAGGAGGGGCTGAGTAACTATAAAATAAGATTAAACAATGTATAAGAAACACTGGGTTACTGTGTGAAGTGCGTGAATATGCCCGTGGTTGTCTGGTGAGAGGGTCTTATGCTACCTTAACGTGCTCCTCGGAAAAATCGTATTTACTGTATTTACAAATTACGAGCACATGAACAGCCCTCCAAAGTCGTAATTACGAGTGTGAAATTTTGATGATACCCAAGTTCCCATGTGGTGACGTTTGCATGACGTTTCAGGGCAGCAGAAATGGTGGAAAACATGGAACCAGTGTCAACAATTGATGGTAAAAAATTGTATTTTTCATTATATTGTTCCAAGTAGTTATAATTTACTTTAGTAGTTGCACATTTTAGTATATGCATCTATTAGCTGTAGCAAGCAAACAAACTTTTAACTATAAAGCGTACCAGGTGAGTATACTAACACTGATAACAATCTTATTTTATAACACGGGCTGCTGACGTCTGCTTGATGTTATAAATGCATAAACATGGCGGGCAAAAGTCAGTGTTTGGTAAATGGTAAGAAAATTTTAATTCACGTATTAAATATCCATTTTGATCACATACTGTAGTAATAT
>NW_024679706.1:0-498 GCF_008729295.1 Plectropomus leopardus | reverse complement strand
AAGGGTCTGAAGGAGGAGGCTGTAATCACGCGGTAAGAGAGAAACACAACACACACAGAGTCAACACAATAAAGATTTACTCTGTCACATGAATGATATGTCATTTCAGATGGACTTGCCTGGAAGTGCAGGCTTAGCGAACATCATCCGCTTGATTTTGGCCTGCATTTCCACCGCAGACAGAGAACGCCGCCCAGAGACAAAGGCCGCAAGCGCAGAACCAGGAGGCCTTTACCGAGAAAAAAAGGACACACAAAACCATCTACAGTGAGGAGACAATATGACAAAAACACACCTATTTACAATATTTTTATATATTTATATATTATATATTCATATTTATATATATATTTCTTCACAGAAGTCATCCAGGTACATCAAGCTCAGACAGCTTTATAGTAAAATAATACATACTGTGATGCACTCCTGGCTCTCTGGCTTGCGGCGGAGACAGAGGCTGAGCTGCTGCTGCTGCTGCTGCTGCTGCTGCTGCTGCTG
>NW_024679705.1:0-777 GCF_008729295.1 Plectropomus leopardus | reverse complement strand
CTTCTATTTAGTATTTACCTTCTACCTGGTGGCCAAATTTTTGGGAAACCAGACATTCAGTTTTTTGTGACTCAGATGACACTCTGCTGTATCTATCCACCAAGCAAACCTCCACTCTTCTGCCCACCCCCCTCTCCGAATGCTTACTGGAAAGTCATTCTTGGCTCTTATACAACGTTCTTGAACACAACAGTCAGTGAGTTTACGTGCACCGATAAGTGGAGTCACGGTCAAAGCTCCATGAGGCCATTTGATTGGACTACTGTTTCCCAGTATACCAGCACTGGGGGAGAATTGATGCTTTCACAAAAGTTTTTTGCATTCAAATTATTTCCATCCATCTATCCATCCATTTTCTTCCGCTTATCCGGGGTGGGGTCGCAGGGGCAGCAGCCTAAGCAGCGAAGCCCAGACTTCCCTCTCCCCGGCCACTTTGTCCAGCTCTTCCCAGAGGACCCCGAGGCGTTCCCAGGCCAGCTGTGAGACGTAGTATCTCCAGTGTGTCCTGGGTCTTCCCCGGGGCCTCCTTCCGGTGGGACGTGCCCTGAACACCTCACCAGGGAGGCGTCCTGGAGGCATCCTAATTAGATGCCTGAGCCACCTCATCTGGCACTTCTCAACGTGGAGGAGCAGCGGCTCTCCTCCGAGCTCCTCCCGGATGACCGAGCTTCTCGCCCTATCTCTAAGGGAGAGCCCAGCCGCCCTATGGAGGAAGCTCATTTCGGCCGCTTGTACCCGCAATCTTGTTCTTTCGGTCACTACCCAAATCTCGTGACC
>NW_024679704.1:0-445 GCF_008729295.1 Plectropomus leopardus | reverse complement strand
TTAAAGGGATGCTTCCTTAACACTTTAATATCCCTTTTAAATATTTTGGAAAATTTGTTTAACAATTTAATTTTTATAAGTAATCAACTTGTATGTTCATAATTGTGGTGCCAGTGCATGATCACCATATTTAATAACTTTTTTTTCATATAAAAGGAATTTTAAAATGTTAAAAGTGTTATTTGGTAGAATAGAATAGAATAGAATATTCCTTTATTGATCCCCCATTGGGGGAAATTCCAAATGTTACAGCAGCATGAAAAAAGAAAAGTGAAATGTAACAAAGAAAATAACAATAACAAATAACAATAAATAAGTAATAAAATAAGTATGTACATAGAGGAAAGGTACAGGTGCATATAAAAAAAATAGAACATTGTGAAAAAGTTTATTTTTCATAATAACATAATTCAAAAAGTTAAACGTTCATAAATTGTATAGGCCC
>NW_024679703.1:0-757 GCF_008729295.1 Plectropomus leopardus | reverse complement strand
AACAAATTTTCTCTTATTTTTGCTTTTCTGTAAAGTAAGCAAAACTTACTTACAAAAAATGGCTGACGGGTCAATGCTATAGTATGTTGAAAAAAGTCAAATTTTGACTGCACCTAAAAATAGCTCAAAACGATGTAGAATAGCTTGTAGAGACGCGTCATGGTATGCAAAGCTGGAATTAAGTCCAAAAAAGGCCAAAAGCCTCATAATTAAGCATGTCAAAAACATGGCCAAAAGGCTATACTATAGGATTTCGAAAAAAGTCACATTTTGACTACTCCTAAAAACTGCTCAAAACAATGTAGAATAGCTTGTAGAGACATGTTATATGATACAAAGTGGGAATGAAGGCCATGTTTTTGACATGGCCTTCATTCCCAACAAGGCAATAGTATGGTATGATGACAAAAGTCGAATTTTAACTGCTCCTAAAAATGGCTCAAAATGGTTCAGAATAGCTTGTAGAGGTGCGTCATAGTACACAATGTGGGAAATAAGGTCAAAAAGGGCCAATAACCTCATAATTTAGCATGTCAAAAAAATGAGCAATAATATAGAAGCTATAGCTCCTAACAACATAGAATAACTTGTAGAGACGCGTCATGGTATGCAAAGTGGGACTAAAGGCCAAAAAAGGCCAAAAGCCTCATATTTTAGCATGTTGGCCAAAAAACCAAAAGTGGCCAAAAAACCAAAAGTATAGTATGGCAAAAAAAGTCAAAATTTGACTGGTCCTACAAATGGCTGAAAATGACAT
>NW_024679702.1:0-477 GCF_008729295.1 Plectropomus leopardus | reverse complement strand
CCTGTTTTTATGTTTGCCTGTTGTTATTTTAAGAACGCCTTGGTTAAAGGACCTTTGTTGTTACCTGCCATCCAGCCCAACCCTCATCTCATAAAATTGATGCCAAGTAAATGTCATAAACTAAAGGTTTATTGGGAGAAGGTTAAAAAGAAAATAATAATAATATTTTTAAAATCCTGTTGTGGGGTCAGATGTTCTGCTGTTTAGGAGAGATGAAATAAGAAAAGCGAGTGATGTTACACTGTTGTCGAGTGATGTCACTCGGCGGGCTGTTTGTCCCGCCAGAGTTTGTCGGAGGCACCAAAGTCACAGAAGTCAATGACTGATGTGACACACACACACACGCACACACACACACACACACACACACACACACACACACACACACACACACACACAGAGCTGTCGGGTATTCATATTGGGTGATGACGCATCAGTCATAACGACCAATCAGATTTCCCTGCCTGCTTGTTTATC
>NW_024679701.1:0-231 GCF_008729295.1 Plectropomus leopardus | reverse complement strand
TTTGGGTAATTTACATGTTCGTTTTTTGTTTTACTGTCTTTTTTTTTATTTTGTGAATATTGAAATAATTTTTAGGTTATTTGTTCGTGTTATCTTGTACCTCTCATTTTTTCTTTTTTTTCTTATTACCTTCTTCTCATGTTTTCAAATTGGCTCAGGTTTGAAAGGGTTAAATCAGTATTAAATCACTGGCGGTGTCACTCTGAAGAGCCGACTGATGTAAAAAAAGCA
>NW_024679700.1:0-303 GCF_008729295.1 Plectropomus leopardus | reverse complement strand
AAGTTGTCGAGTTTTTAATGCTCGAGGGGGCTGTTTGCTTCACTGCCACGAGAGGAACCCCTTGACACTCCATGACAAACAGGGACCAGATGAAAAGGATAAGGAGAGCGCAGGCACGAGGAAAGGCTGCATCTCTGACCCGAGATCTGTTAGCACTTCAGCAGGCCTACTGAGACTGAAACTGTGAGCAGTCTCAACTATAACATCAAGAAGAGTCAGGGCTCCTACAGCTAAAGGCAAGTTAAGACTTAATATGCTTTTTAAATGCCATTTTGAATGAAATTCAATTTAAAAATAACCACA
>NW_024679699.1:0-245 GCF_008729295.1 Plectropomus leopardus | reverse complement strand
GTCTATAAAAGCCTGAAACTAGGCCTTGGCTACTTTACCTTGACAAATTAAAAATGCTGCTTACAAGGATTGTATTGTATAGGATTATATTGATTGTAAATATATTATTCAGTCATTTTGCATAATTAATAGCCTACTTTATTTTGATACTGAAAACTGAAAACAGCATTTTGCTACTCCACATTTACTCATGTAAGATTTTGATTGCAAGCCTTTTACTTTAAAGGGAGAAGCTTTTTTTTTTT
>NW_024679698.1:0-314 GCF_008729295.1 Plectropomus leopardus | reverse complement strand
GGTGGAGCAGCAGAATGCCAGTCTAAAAGTTTGCAATCCCTTGCCTCGCATCTCCCTTTCCTTTCTTCTACGACGCCACTCAAACTCCACAAACTGCTGCTGAGAAAAAATGGAAAGTACAAAAACATAAAAATCTAGAGCTGTTGTGTTACCAGACAAGTCTCCTTTGCTTCCAGAATGCTGGCATGCTGTCTAAAATCACACACTGTGGCGGCATTATGCATCTTAATAAAAGAGCAAATAAGACTTGACTGCAGCCCTATCGTAGGATCTCTGTGCAGAAAGGGCTTTAGAAATGCTCTGAATGTCGCATA
>NW_024679697.1:0-420 GCF_008729295.1 Plectropomus leopardus | reverse complement strand
TTCTGTTGTACATTGTTGCACTGAAGCACCGCTGCATCGTCTCTCTTCACAGTTTTCTCAAGGAATTTTCAACCAAATTGTTGGAGAGCTGCGCATGTTTACACGGTCTGTCTCTGCAGGATTTTAACTTTCAGCACAGTAGTTGCTCCAAGTGCAGGAAACACAGCGCTGAGACTGGACAGTTTACTAACAGGTAAGAACAAACACAAATTATTTATCATGTAAATTAAGTGTTTGCATGTTGTATTTGCATATTTTCAAACACCTTTTATTCTGATGGGTTGTATGTTTGATGATGATGTTTGTTGCAGTTCATTGAGGCTTTGTTTTAAGTCGCACTTGTTACAGTTTCCTGTTCTGTATACACAGACATTCTGATATAGGCTTAAGCTATACTGTTACATATCAAAATATAACTAA
>NW_024679696.1:0-1401 GCF_008729295.1 Plectropomus leopardus | reverse complement strand
TTGATGACGGTGAGGTGAAATGGCACAGCAAGGAATTCAGCTTAACCCTGAAAAATTCTCTTGTTCCATCTGTCTGGACCTGCTGAAGGATCCGGTGGCTACTTCCTGTGGACACAGCTACTGCATGAACTGTATTCAAAGCTTCTGGGATGGAGAGGATCAGAGGAAAAAGTACAGCTGCCCTCAGTGCAGGCAGAGCTTCACACCGAGGCCTGTCCTGCTGAAAAACACCATGTTGGCAGATTTAGTGGAGGAACTGAAGAAGACTGGACTCCAAGCTGCTCCTGCTGATCACCGCTATGCTGGACCTGAAGATGTGGCCTGTGATGTCTGCACTGGGAGAAAACTGAAAGCTCTCAAGTCCTGTCTGAACTGTTTCGTCTCTTACCGTGAGAAACACCTCCAGCCTCATTATGATGTAGCTCAGTTAAAGAAACACAAGCTGGTGGAGCCCTGCAAGAAGCTCCAGGAGAACATCTGCTCTCGTCACGACGAGGTGATGAAGATGTTCTGCCGCACTGATCAGCAGTGTATCTGTTATCTCTGCTCTGTGGATGAACATAAAGGCCATGACACAGTCTCAGCTGCAGCAGAGAGGACTGAGAGGCAGAAAGAGCTTGGAGTGAGTCGACAAAAAATCCAGCAAAGAATTCATGACTTTAAAAAAGTCATGAAGCAGCTTCAGCCGGAGGTGGAGGCCATCAACCGCTCTGCTAATAAAGCAGTGGAGGACATTGAGAAGATCTGTACTGAGCTGATCTGTTTCATTCAGAAAAAAGGCTCTGATGTAAAGCAGCAGGTCAGATCTCAGCAGAAAAGTGAAGTGAGTCGAGTCAAAGAGCTTCAGGAGAAGCTGCAGCAGGAGATCACTGAGCTGAAGAGGAAAGATGAAGGACTGAAGCAGCTCTCACACACAGAGGATCACAACAAGTTCCTACAAAATTACTCCTCTCTCTCACAACTCAGTGAATCTACAGAGTTGCCCGGCACCAAAAGCCGTCCTTTGCAGTACTTCGAGGATGTGACAGCGGCTGTGTCAGATGTCAGAGATAAACTACAGGAAGATCTGTGTGAGAAGTTGCCAAAGATTTTTCGGACAGTGACTGAAGTGGATGCTTTACTGTCGCAACAACTGAGGACCAGAGAGGAATTTTTACAGTATGCGTGCCCAATCACATTGGATCCAAATACAGCAAACCCCATGATGATATTTTCTAAAAGGTACCATAAAGTAACAACTGTGCCAATCTTTGATTTAACTTATGCCCGGTCCTCAGCTACATTCAATCAGAATTTTCAGGTCCTGAGTAGAGAGAGCTTGACTGGACGTTGCTATTGGGAGGTGGAGTGGGATGCACTTGTTACAATAGCTGTTGCATACAAGGACATGAGGAGATTTGG
>NW_024679695.1:0-3460 GCF_008729295.1 Plectropomus leopardus | reverse complement strand
TTCCTCGTCAGAGTGATTTTTTATTGTTACTTTTGCCTCCTCGTCAGAGTGATTTTTTGTTATAACTTTTGCGGCCTCTTCAGAGTAATTTTGATTTTGCCTTCCTGTGAAATACTATTTTCATTGCCTTTAATAAATCTATATTTTGATACTTTGATCTTGTGTGTCGTGCATTTAGATAGATAGATAGATAGATAGATAGATATACTTTATTGATCTCAGAACTGAGAAATTGGGAATTTGGGAATTTGGGTTCAGCTCCTAGTTTGGTCTTATCAAACAGCTGTATATTCTTACTGTTTGCCACTTCATCATTTTTTCAACACCTTGACTCTCTCAACAACAGCTCTAACTGACTAATGTGAGATATGTCAGTAAATTTGAAGCTGTCTCACCTCATTGTACCATACCTACACATGCTCACTGTTGCCATGGTGTCCTCTAATTAAAGCTTTCCTGTTATCCTCGTATGGAAGTGACACTGAGCATTAGAGGTATTATGTTCAGCACTGACAGTAATGAAGCTGCCATCGTCTTGCCTCGTTGTTGCCAAATTGATTGGCTAACAGTGAAAAGTGTAAGTGCGCGACATGTCAGAGGTCACTCGGAGGCGATTAGAGCTGTAAAACTTTGCGTGTCAGCGTGTACCAGCTCGGTGCTGGCAGAGCCTTTTCAAGCTGATTTCAGTTCAATAGGCGCTCTGTCATAACAGGCAACAATGAGGAGGGAGCGGCTGCAAGAAGACGCAGCTGTCGCAACAAGAAGCTGAGGCAAAGTGTTACTGCAAACTGTGGATTGACACACACACACTTAATGAACCTGTTGCTTTTTTCAGGAGGGTTCAGGAGCTCTTTAAAGTGTTCCTTCCACAGGGCTAAAAATGGACCTTCACACATGGCCACCATAGGCACATTTTTTATGTTTTTATTTGACATTCTTAGTCTTATATCAGTCTCTTATAATCGTTCTTTTACAAACAGCATTTAATAACAAAGTATGACAGTAGCGTCACACTGGATTGCCAACTAATCAGTTTTAATGGTTGTCGCTGTCAGATTCACAATAGACTCAACCATAATTCTTTACCAGCCCAGTCACCAGAATAAAATGTCGATTACACCCATGTTTATGACCAAACAATGTATTTTCAGCCAAAACATGATGGTTAATAACCAGTGCTGTCACATGGAAAATTAAAATGTAAGGTACATAAAGGTTCAATATATCAACTACCTATGAAACAAACTTTTGTAACATATCCATGGTTTGAAGAAACATATGCAAACATTTATTCTGGCAGTTGGGTTATTCTTATTTATCTGGTGGATTAACTCAGAAAAACCAACCTGTTAATATCACCAGTCCAGATGTGTACACAGCAACACAGCAACAGTAACAAACTGGTTTATATTATAACATATATATATATACATATGTGTATATATATATGTGTGTGTGTGTGTGTGTGTGTGTGTGTGTGTGTGTGTGTGTGTGTGTGTGCATGAGCATCAGTGATGCTGTGATTCAAGCAGACTGTGTTTCACCTGTGTCGACCTGTCACCGATCAACTGTGCAAAGCACTCTGAGGATACAAAACAACCCAAAACTTTGGCACACGCTTGAGAGCCACGCACAGCTGTTAGGTTCAATGTTGCTGGTTGACATGGAAACCTACGTTATGCAGAGGGAGTTCAGTGGGCATCCAGAGTGTTTCAACAGGATAATTCACTCAGTATAAAAATGATTTGCAAATCACTGCAGCTTTATTACATTTGCCTTTAATGTAACAAGCTCTACAAGATGGTGCTATTTGCTTAAAATAAAAAAAAAAACCTTAACAAAAATCACAAATGATAAATTATAATGCAGAAAAATTGTTCAAGAAACATTAAAATCAACACAGAACACAAACAGGGAAAAAAGAACAGGCATCAAACAATAGTCTGTCAGTCTGTGCTGCAGGCATTCAGATTTCAGTTGAGATTAGTTTAGATCAAATACGTCTCAAGTCTCGGCAGGTTGAATGAATAGAACCAGGGGCGGCTTGGAAAATAAGACAACACCTACAGTATTATTGTATTCTTTGAAAAGGAAAAAAAAAAAGAAACAGGGCTGTGAGGGTTTTCGAAATACTGATTCCCCAAACACACACACACACCCCATCCCCCAGGACGCCAAACAGAAGTCTCTTCATTTTTGAATTATTGAATTTTTGAATTTTAAATATTTTATTCATTCAGCTTCTCTCCAATTATAATTTTTATTTGCTTTAAAAATGTTTTACAATTCTACATAAACACTGAATTATTGAAATGCATTTTTGAGGCTGATCATATAAAGTATTATCCTTTACAGAAGTAATACAGGACTGTAGTGAAGTTGGAGCATACTGAGGTCGTGTCCTTGGTGTAGTTTTAATGAGTTAATATTCTACCAATGCACTCTGATCTCACAAAGTAGATTTTTAAGGATTAATTATCTATGTTTTTTTTTTTAGATCCAATATCTTAAATAAAATAAAATAAAATACTAATAACTGAAAGGGTTGAATATTTGTCTGTGAGAATAATGATCTTGAGATGGAAAGAACTTCTACTTAATTTTCAGAATAATGAGCACAGAAGTTCTTTTTTTCAATCAATGTCAATTCACAACAACTTTTTGCTTGAGGAAATGGTTTTCAAGATCTTTGTGGATAGAAATTACAGCAAATAATGGGAAAAACTATTGAATTTTCTTTTATGTCAAACTACAGAAAATACACAAATAACAGTCTAACGGATAAGTGCTGTTTTGGCTTAGACTGTATAAAATAATGAATGTAGCTAACATGATGTCAAGCATTTGTTTATGGACTCTTGCTTTGAAGCCCTGCGATCAGCATTTTGCCGTCACCATCTACATTTGTCATGAATATTCAAATTAGCTATTGAGATGAAAATCGTTTTTTTGTATCAGGCTGTAAAGCCTCAAGTGGCCATTAGAGGAACTGCACTTTTTGGCACTTCCATGCTGGCTTCATTTTTCAACCCAGACCTTGCCGCTTGGTCCAAATCAAGACCACTAGTTGAGGTTGAGTTGGTCTATTAGTTTTATGTGTTGGACCCATGACCTTGGCATTTCTAAAATCCCTTTTATAGCCCGGTGATCCCCAACACTCTATTAGAGTTCCCCCTTTCAGTTAACCACTTCCTAAAGGAGCTAAAAAATATCACCAGCTCTGATGTCTGTGGAAAATTTTTAGTATCCCACGATGGTCTAAATGCCTTTTAACCCTTTAACACCTGGATCAACATGAGTTTCCTTGTGCTGCATTTACACACTTTTCACAAACATTTAAACCTCCGATACTAGAGAAAATGAAGAACTTGTTCCACATACTGCAATACATAAATAAATAAATAAATAAATAAGTTACATTTCATTACATTATTATTATTACATTACATTATTACATTTT
>NW_024679694.1:0-298 GCF_008729295.1 Plectropomus leopardus | reverse complement strand
AATAATATTAATATGTTAGCTGGGGAGCTGATAGTTTGTTCTCAGTTCACAGCAAATAAATCCTCATGTTTAAAGCTGCTGTAATAACAGTTTAACTGTGACCGGACGCTTGAAGCAAAAACATCAACACTTCCGTTCCGAGATGAACCAAGTGCTCAAAAATAAAAGCACCAGTGTTTTTGTTTTGCTTTATTTAATTATAACTTTACTGACCTTTGTTATAAGGGCTATGCGATATGATGAAATATATCGTCTGACCATAAAAACAAGTCTATTGTTTGATATTATGATATATTGT
>NW_024679693.1:0-417 GCF_008729295.1 Plectropomus leopardus | reverse complement strand
CAACTCTTTTAGCCGCTTTTCTCATAAACTGTTTTGTGTTAACTCTTTATCATAACGTGCTATTAGGCTAGAGCGGTATCTATTATTTTAATACCTTGAAAATACCTGAAATTTCACGGGAGTATACGATAAATGGCGGCATTTGTCTGTGCCAGTAAATTACTGCACTGTTCAAACAATCACCAACTTTCTTTTGGTAAAGATAATTAGTTCGATATGAAAATACGCAGTTTTCTGTAGTAGTCTTTCTGCTGCCATTGCGGCTCTTTACAGTTCTTCAACGATAACCCCAACACTTGTAGTCGCCGTGTCTGTCACTTTAGGCGACAATGACCTCTGGTGGTGCATGTTGTGCAATACAAACAATGAGATTAATGGAGAGAGGAACATCTCTATTTTTTAGGGTATTGAACATCA
>NW_024679692.1:0-240 GCF_008729295.1 Plectropomus leopardus | reverse complement strand
CACCAACAATATTTGCGGGACTGTTTGGACTGAATTCAACAGAAAATTATGTCCCCAGTAAATTAAAGAAACCTTTTTCACAAATTGTATACATACTATCCATGCAATGCATTCATTCACAAATTTAAACATGCTTTTTTCCCCATTTATGTTTCATTCAATTGATGCAAATGGGGTTGAGTACTTTTCTTAGTTTTTCCCCTTTTTTTGGTCTTTACTCATTCAAATAACTCTTGGACT
>NW_024679691.1:0-332 GCF_008729295.1 Plectropomus leopardus | reverse complement strand
AAGCATGTGAGACAACTTGAAACTAGACAAAACAAACATCTGGGGTGAACAGGAAGGGTCAAAGACACATAGACAGCAACAAAAATGCCATCTGGAGAGATGATGAGGTTTTGGGTTTTTTTTTGTCAAAAAAGGCTGAAACCATAATCTTCAGACAAATGAAAGGATCAGCAACAACTCTGTTGTTCATGACCACATTAGGAAAGGGCTATAGTTTTGTCTTTACTGCAAGCTCTACCCAGGCACCACCCAGCACCCAAACCAATGGGAGTATTTCCAGAAGGCGAGAATGCATTTGACAATCTTTTCTTTGTTACTAAATGTTTGGCCAT
>NW_024679690.1:0-496 GCF_008729295.1 Plectropomus leopardus | reverse complement strand
AATGTATCGTGGTATACAAAATGAATAAAAGGCCAAAAAACCTAAAAATTTGGCATGTCAAAAGAAGGCCACAAAGGCAATAGTATAGTATTTCGAAAAACATCATGAATTGGCTGTTCCTAAAAATGGCTGAAAACAACATAGAATAGCTTGTAGAAACTCGCCAAAGTGAACAAAGTGAAAAAAAGGCCAAAAAAGGCCAAAGACCACATAGGTTAGCATGTCCAAAAAATGGCGACAAAGGCAATACAATAGTATGGCGAAAAAGTCAAAATTTGGCCGCTCCTAAAAATGGCTACAAATGAAACAGAATATCTTGTAGAGGCGCATTATAGTATACAAAGTGAAAATAAAGGCCAAAAAAGGCCAAAATAACTCATAATTTAGCATGTCCAAAAAATGGCAACAAAGGCAATAGTATAGTATGGCGAAAAAGTCAAAATTTGGCCGCTCCTAAAAATGGCTATAAATGACATAGAATAGCTTGTAGAGGCGC
>NW_024679689.1:0-282 GCF_008729295.1 Plectropomus leopardus | reverse complement strand
AGCTCTGTCTTGCTACTCTGTTATTTTTGGGTATGTTTTCCATGTAAACAAACACGCGTACTTCGTCTCGTTTTCCCTCTGCGTGCGTTCGAATTTCCGTGAAGAACAGATGAATACTAAAATTGTCATCCAATCGGGACACAGGAGGCGGGACAAAGCCTTCGCAACCCTTGCTGTTTGGCTCAGAGGACGGAACCACATGGGTTTCACTGGCGAATCAATGCGCAGAAGTAACCACGTTCAGTGCGGAGCGTCTGTGTGTCTAAACAGAGCATATCTGAT
>NW_024679688.1:0-260 GCF_008729295.1 Plectropomus leopardus | reverse complement strand
TAATGTCAAATAAAGAGGTCACACCACTAATTGGCAATTGGAAAAAAACAACAGCGATGTCTTCATTCTGTTTCATTAGCAAACAGTGCTAATTACAGTGTAGGAGCCAAAACACCCTGGATGTTATTATGGGATAGGCCTTTATTTTATTTTATTTTATTTCTATAGGTTGTTTGCCTACAGCCATAGCCTAATTTTAATGGTGAAACCCAATTTAGCTGTATGTTACATTATTGTATTTTCTCAGTCTCTAATTAATG
>NW_024679687.1:0-604 GCF_008729295.1 Plectropomus leopardus | reverse complement strand
TTCACATAACTTTAAGACAATGCTGCACAACATTCACACAACTTTAACACAGCATCAACACAACATTCACATAACTTTAAGACAACGCTGCACAATATTCACATAACTTTAACAGAACATTAACATAACATTCACACAACTTTAACACAGCATCAACACAACATTCACACAACTTTAAGACAACGCTGCACAACATTCACATAACTTTAACACAGCATCAACACAACATTCACATAACTTAAAGACAACGCTGCACAACATTCACATAACTTTAACACAGCATCAACACAACATTCACATAACTTTAACACAACATTCACATAACTTTAACAGAACATCAACATAACATTCACACAACATTCACATAACTTTAACACAGCATCAACACAACATTCACATAACTTTAAGACAACGCTGCACAACATTCACATAACTTTAACAGAACATTAACATAACATCAACACAATATTCCCATAACTTTAACAGATCAACATAACATCAACACAATATTCACATAACTTTAACACAACATTCACACAACTTTAACACAACATTCACATAACTTTAACACAGCATCAACACAACATTCACACAACTTTAACAC
>NW_024679686.1:0-264 GCF_008729295.1 Plectropomus leopardus | reverse complement strand
CATATATACAGACACACACACTGATGCAGGCACACACATGCAAAAACACTCTGACATGGACACAGACACAGGCGCTGATACAGACAGACACATTGAAATCGTTAACTGTTTGATTATTATTGTTATTAGTTCAACCACTTCATCAAGTTTAATTGTATGTTATCGGAGCAAGGATGAGGTGACTTACACCTCATGAGGCTCTCTTATGCCTAGACACACACACACCCACCCACCCTCACATACACACACACACACACACACACA
>NW_024679685.1:0-322 GCF_008729295.1 Plectropomus leopardus | reverse complement strand
ACTGTAAACAGACAGAGAAACAGACTGTAAACAGACAGAGAAACAGACTGTAAACAATCAGGGTTTTTCCAGAGAGGAGGCTGATCAGGCTCTGAGTGATTCTGAACTCTGAGTTTTGGGGTCCAGATCAGCTGATCTGAATCTGTCCAATCAGCTCTGAGTGTGTTCACTCTGAGTTCAGGACCTCGATAAAAAGCCGTCATCAACGGAGCCCCGATACCTCGATTCACCGCGGCAACCGCCGAGAAACAGAAACCGAGCTCCTCGAGTCCGTCGGAGCTCGAGGTCCTCGTGCTGCCGACGGAGAACACGAGCTCATATT
>NW_024679684.1:0-1263 GCF_008729295.1 Plectropomus leopardus | reverse complement strand
AGTCCCATTGAGGTTATTCTGAAGAATACTCTGGACAATATTTGTCACTGTTTTGGGCTGCTTCAGTAATAACAAACATACTTTTGCATAAAGCAAGCACATTAATCCACTCTTAAAAATCTTTTCCTAATTTAACCAGGCACCTTATGACCAGCTGGCAAGTTGTTTTTTTTTTTAAAGAAACCAATATTTTTTGTTATTATTATTATTAATATAATTTTCAGGTTTCAGAGGTTTTCATGCTTGTCAAAGGTGCCTGTGCACAGCACAAGAAAACTGATGACGGTCCAGGTGTTAAAAGAAAAAAAAAGAAAAAAAGAAAAAAAGTTAAAAGATTTTTGGGTTTGTTAAAGCGTGATGACTCATCTGATGTCATTACTGAGCGATGAGGACACTGATTTCTGTGTCAGTCCCATGTTGTCCTGACAGCCCTCTGACTCGCCCACCTTTGTGGCCAAAAACAGCATTTTCTTCCAGCTGAGCGGCTCCTGTCAGTCACTGCCAACAGGTCAGCCATGCCTCGGGATCGTTAAGGCTCTGAGGCGTCCAGGCGCCAAGACCAGCACCTAATATCACGCTTCACAACCCCGTCAATACCCCGCAGCACCGTGAAGAAAAGTCCAACTCAACCTAAATGCTCCCAGAACACCACAGGACACATTCATTCACCTCGCTGCCCGCCGAGGTCAAAGAAATCAGCTGTCGCCTGTCTGGAGGGAGCGTCTGAGTCCGTCAGTCACTCAGACAGCCTGTTAGCTCGTCAGACACGCACTTAGTCAAAAAGTCACGAGTTTCTCCGGAGCTGAGCTCACAAACTGTCCTCTGCTGTTCATCAGTCAGGAGTGATGAGCCGGTTCTGTGTCTATTTTTACTGCGCTGACAGGAACGTTAATATCTCCATTTTTACTGGGGAGACGCACGAACACATGTAAGAGCTCAGTTCAAGCACGATGCAACTGTACGATGCACCTGAGCTTTCCCGCCGGCTCCTTCAGTACCACGTTTTCTGCACCTGTAGATCTGTCCCTGCAGCAGCACAGCTGACTCACACGATGAGCTCGTTATGAAGCTGATCGTTTAATCCCGGAGATCCCGAGACCCTGACGCTCAGAGAGGATTATACGCAGTACTGTACTGTATATTATGGATTATTGGTTTTTATACTTTTGTGCAGTGTACTCACACTCATACTGCTCCGCACACAAAACGCACTTTCCAAAATCAGGCTATAAAAACACCCAAACAAAATATAAATATGATTTT
>NW_024679683.1:0-389 GCF_008729295.1 Plectropomus leopardus | reverse complement strand
ATCTGTGCTGGATCATATTACTACACTGGTTGGTTAAGAAACAACTCCTTTTATTGCACTTGAATACTGTGAATTAGATTTTCACACCCTGAACCTTAGTGTTTGTATTGAGCTCTTTCGAAATGCACATTATTGACAGAGGGGACATCTGGCTTTCTTTTCTGGCTTTTTCAAATGCTTTACTGTCCATTGTTACACACTAGATATGGAACCACCTTTCACAGATAAATATGAGTATTAAAATGTAATAAAAAGAGGTGTGTCCTGACCAGTCAGTGTTGTAATATGACCCAGCACTGATTTTGATTCTCTTGGTCACATAACCTGATGATGCAGCTCTTATTTTTTTAATCCTTTATCTCACTGAGGTTTTGAGTAATGTGGTAAAA
>NW_024679682.1:0-343 GCF_008729295.1 Plectropomus leopardus | reverse complement strand
ACTTTATTCCCACTTTGCATGCTATGACGCGTCTGTACGAACTATTCTATGTTGTCTTCAGCCATTTTTAGAAGCGGTCAAAATTTGACTTTTTTCAACATACTATACTATTGCCTTCTTTGGCCATTTTTTGGACATGCTAAAATATGAGGTTTTTGGCCTTTTTCGGACTTTATTCCCACTTTGCAAGCTATGACGCGTGTCTATGAACTATTCTTTGTCGTTTTCAGCCGTTTTTAGGAGCGGTCAAAATTTGACTTTTTTCGACATACTATACTATTGCCTTCTTCGGCTAGTTTTTGGCCATTCCAAAATATGAGGTTTTTGGCATTTTTAAGACTTT
>NW_024679681.1:0-277 GCF_008729295.1 Plectropomus leopardus | reverse complement strand
GTCCAGCCGCGCTCTCACCTGGAGTTAGTTGTGCAGCAGTGGTTCATACACACTTGAAAGGTACCTTTAGGCCTTGGAAACTCTACTGAAAGCACTGTCAAGGAGGCTCTATTTCACCAGTACAGAACGAGAGGGGGCTGTTATATCACACAGAGGCTCTGCATGAATGTGTTGGTTTTTTCTTCACTAAAACCATCTTGAATATGTGGGTCAGAAAATGTATTTAACTGCATGGTACAGAAATGTTTTTAAGTTTAGCCTACAGCTGTCATCAAAA
>NW_024679680.1:0-460 GCF_008729295.1 Plectropomus leopardus | reverse complement strand
AATTTATCACAATTACAATCACATAACCTCAATCTCTGCAATTTAATCAAGTATTCTCTTCAACTTATAACAGTAGACAAAAAGGTGTCTCTATTTTGATAAACAGAAGAATCCCCCTAATACAGCACTCCATAACAGCTGACTCTGAAGGAAGGTATGTCATAATCACTGCATCCATTTATGACAGAAAATTCACAATTGCCAACATGTACGGCCCCAACGAAGACAACCCAGCCTTCTTTGACACATTTTTCTCCACCCTACAAGAACCCACAGATATCATAATCAGTGGAGACTTTAATACAGTTTTAAATCCCCAAATTAATAGATCAAGCACAGCTGGCAACTTAAGAAAGCTGCGCTTTGCATAATTACTAAAGCAATACATGAAAAATTTCGGTCTGGGCAACAGTTGGAGAATGAGAAACCAATTATCAAGAGAATATTCTTATTTTTCTCC
>NW_024679679.1:0-445 GCF_008729295.1 Plectropomus leopardus | reverse complement strand
TAACAGGCAAAATTACCAAAAGATATTTCTTTTTGCAGACATTTTTTGGGATGTAAATCACAAGTTTAATCACGATACAAAGCAGATTGTTTGAACAATGACGCAATATTTGCTGATATCGCAAATTCTGCCACCGTACAATTTCAAATCAGCACCTTTCTTTTTTTTCACTGCAAATATTAATAAAAACATACAGAAATGACATTAGGGATGAACAGTGGTTAAAATATCATAAAGAAGCACCGATGCAGTCAAAGTTGGTGGATTTTTTTGTCCAACAGAATTAAGTTTTCATCAGGAGTGCACGACAGGATACAAGTTCATTAAGAATACTTTGTGCCGTCATAACACGTTCCCAAAAAGCCGCTAAGACTGAACAGCGAGTCCAAGTAGACACTCTGTTTCTCTGACACATGGCAGACAAAAATATACATTTTCCAAAATA
>NW_024679678.1:0-226 GCF_008729295.1 Plectropomus leopardus | reverse complement strand
ACATTTTCAGTAAACTGACATGATGCTAAACTGAAACCAAAATTAACATAATTTTTCAGCATGAGGAATTTCCCATGGCAGGGTTTTTTATGCTGAGTAAGCTGACAGTAATTTAAAATTGTGACGTATGTGAATCTGAGTCGAGGTTCAACGTACATTTTTGTACTATTTTTTAAACAGTTTAAAAAGGAAATTTAAAAAATATACATTATTTGTAGTGTTTTTC
>NW_024679677.1:0-437 GCF_008729295.1 Plectropomus leopardus | reverse complement strand
TTTGGGAGGAAGGACCACTTCATAAGTCTCAAAGGACCTCGAGATCTCTCTGGGAGGACTTGGAGGGTAATACATAGGGTAATTATCCTCTTCCTCAGAGTTGTACTTGAACTCAGGTTCATCAGGATCAGTTAGGGGGTGTTGACGTGTGCTTGGCCTGCGTGGTTTTTCTTGGACTGCAGGAGGATTTACAGGGACAGTTGGCAAGAACCCGCACGGTAACAAAAGGTATCTGTGAAGAGTTCTGGTGGGACCATTTTGGTGCTCGGGTTTGACTGTATATACAGGTAGGTTGTCCTTTTGACTTACAACCACATGGGCAATGGACTCCCACTTATCGGCCAACTTGTGTTTACCCCTAATCCGTACATTCCTCACAACCTTAATGGCCTACCATAACAACCAAATAATATACATGAACAACTGAAATACTACAT
>NW_024679676.1:0-591 GCF_008729295.1 Plectropomus leopardus | reverse complement strand
GTGCTTTTTTGTTCAGTGGGAATGAGGCTTATGGTAGCGCCCCCATGTGGGGTTAGTCGGGCTGCAACAGCGAATCGATAAAATTGTTTATAATTGATTATTAAATGTGTTGGCAAAAAATAAAATTATTGATTCCTTGTGTCACGCGACTATTACATCACTCACTGTGCTGCAGTTGTATAAGCTGTCAACATTTAATTTTTGAATTGTTTCATGCTTGATTTTGTTTTTATTTATTATTTATAATTTAATATTATTTTGAATCCGATTAATCGATTAATTGAAAAAATAATCGATCGATTAATCAGCGATCAAAATAATCGTTAGTTGCAGCCTTAGTGGCTAGTATTAGTGTGCAAGCCCACTACAGTTTGAAATCCATCGAAGGAAACAACCTATCCTTGAGCAGCAAGGACCTAAACTATTTTTACCATTTTCCACAGTGTATATTCAAGTTCAGGAGGACTACATTTAAGAAAAATTACAATAAACTTACCTTGTACAGTTCAGTGTTTCATGTGCTTTTTACATAGTGGCTTGACTGAAAGTCTAAGTGGAATAATGATATTGTTTCCTGATGCATTGAAACCA
>NW_024679675.1:0-297 GCF_008729295.1 Plectropomus leopardus | reverse complement strand
CTGAAGCTTTATGTGGAATGGCCTATTGACCATCGTCAACAACAAAGAAACCAACCCCCACACTGCAGAGAATCAAGGCCTGGCACAGAGCTGCACACGCTGACCCCTCACCCTCTCCCAGTCACTCATTTCTCAGAGGCAACCTTAAAGGCACATGGGTGCTGGACACTCCACTCAGTCAATGTGGAGGATTGTTTAATGCCTACATCATAAACTAAAAACCCTTTAAGGAATTTGAAATTCTTCATATAACCAAAACTGTGTTGAATAATAATAAGTCCCTCTGGTCACTGCAGC
>NW_024679674.1:0-607 GCF_008729295.1 Plectropomus leopardus | reverse complement strand
ACACACACTCACAAACATGCACACATATTCACAAACATGCACACACATGCACGAACACAATATGATGAGGTCATTGGATCTAAAATCTCAGCTGCTTCTCCCTGAACTGACACAGTGTCATAGTGTCATGGCGGCGGCGTCTCGTTCATCAGAGAAACGGTTGCTGGTTAAAATGATGACATCATCATCGCTCTGTGCTCTGATTGGCTCAGTGAACAGATTGCTGGTTTACTGACCTCATTGAAGACGGCCAAGTTCTCACACTGCAGGGCTCTGGTTTTATGGGTGAAACCTGGAGGACAGAGACACAGACTGGTTACCATAGCAACAGTACTGATGCTCTGTTTAGCCTGTTAACTGTGCTGGTGAAACTAATCTATGGAGGAAGTCGTTCATTGTGAACTTTTAGATATTAATATCATTCATATCAATCAATCAGACTTTATTTGGTTAGCACTTTTCATAAAAGCAAAATATGTAGCACAATATACTTCATATAATAAATCCACGACTTAGTAATTAATTAAAGCACTAAAATAAGAGTACTCGTTAAAACCGGCAACTGAGGAAAAGCTACGATAAGTGAGGAAACACCAGAGGCAGGATA
>NW_024679673.1:0-4586 GCF_008729295.1 Plectropomus leopardus | reverse complement strand
AAAGGTAGTGCCTCAAGAGGCACTGTTGCGCATGAATCTTTTTCTAATTCTAACCAATTTGTTTCTTCATTTTGCAATAACCACTCTACCATTGCTCTAAGTTGTGCCGCCCAAAAGTACAGTTTCAAGTTCGGCAAATCAAGACCTCCCAGCCTTTTGGACCAAGTTAGTTGTTTCAGTCCAATTCTAGGTTTTCTTTTTTGCCAAATAAATGCGGAAATTAGTCTGTCTAGCATTTTGAATACAGAAGATGGGATCCACACCGGAAGTGACTGAAAAAAGTAGAGCAGCCTGGGAAGGATATTCATCTTAATTGTTTCAATCCTGCCAAACAAGGACAACGGGAGTATTTTCCATCTATCTAAATCCGCTCTTATTTGAGTAATTAATTTCCCATAGTTTGCGTTGTATAATTGTGAAGTATCTGGGGTAATCTTAACTCCCAAATATTTGAATCCCATAGCTGACCACCTAAAGGAGACTATTCTTTCCAGCTCCGATGGCCATTTCCCCACCATCATCATTGCCTCAGACTTGGACTCATTAACCTTGTAGCCTGATACTGATCCGAAGTCTCTCAAGCACTTAAGCAATGCTGGAATAGAAATCAGAGGGTCATTTATATATAATAATATATCGTCCGCATACATTGATATTTTGTGTGTCCCTCCTCCACTAGATATCCCATGAATCAAAGGATCTTCTCTTATCATCTCTGCAAGGGGTTCTATATTAATTGCAAATAATAGGGGTGACAACGGACACCCTTGTCTGGTCCCTCTTTTAAGTTCAAATTGTTCTGAAGTGTGTCCATTGACCCTCACTCTAGAGTTTGGATACATGTATAGTACTTAATCCAGCTAACAAAGTCCAAATGAAAGCCCATTTTTATCAGAGTATATTCCAAATATCTCCAGTTGACCCGATCAAATGCTTTCTCCGCATCAATACTAAGAAGCATAGAAGATTGGTTCCTAGTCTTTGCTGCTGAAATAATGTTCAAAGTACGCCTAATATTATTCGATGCTTGCCTTCCTGGTATGAAGCCTGTTTGGTCTGATTTAATTATTTTATTGATGTGTTTCTGAATTCTTTTGGCCATTATTGAACTTAGTATTTTGACATCATTACAGAGCAGACTGATTGGTCTATATGAGGCACACTCCGATGGGTCTTTGCCTTCTTTATATATTACAGAAATAATTGCCTCTGACCATGTCTTCGGAGGATCCTTTTTGTTTAAGGCATAATAAAAAAATTTTGTAACAGTGGTGTGAGTTCTACCTGGAGGCATTTATAAAACTCCCCAGGGTATCCATCTGTCCCAGGTGATTTATTATTTTTTAGGTTATTTATAATTTCTTTAATTTCATTCTCTGCAATTGGCTCGGCCATTGTCTTGGCGTCATTTTCATCTAATTTTGTTAATTTGAGTGGGCTTAGGAAGTTTCTAATCATTTCTACATTATTTTCTGTTTCTGGTGAGTCATATAGTTTCTTATAGTACGTTGCGAAGGCTTCTACTATATCTTTAGGGTGAGACAACTGTTTTTTAGAGGAGGGACACACAATCTTATGAACCACACGACTCGCCTGTGCCTTGTGTAGTTGGAAGGCTAGTAATCTGCTAGCTCGATTTCCCAGCTCGTAGTACTTTTGATTGGAAAATCGCAGAGCGCCCTCTGCTTTATGTGGTAGTAGTTCATTCAGCTTCTGTTTGTTTTGGTTAAGAGCTTTCAGAATAGATTCATCTTTAGTTCGTTTGTGCTGCTGTTCCAGGCTTTTTATATTCTCTTCCAGTTCAAATTGCATTTTCTCACGTTCTTTTTTCAGTTTGGAGGAGAGGGCAATTATTTTCCCTCTTAGCACTGCTTTTGCAGTATCCCACAATGTTGATACGGATACCTCACCATTGTCGTTGTGTTCCAGGAAGTTTTTCAATTCATCTTTTATGTTTTGCACTATCTCTGGGTTATTTAACAGTGACACATTTAGCCTCCAATGTTTGGTAGGTTTCTCTTGACCTAACCTCAAAGATAGGATAACAGGTCCGTGGTCTGAGATAGTTGTGGTTTTAATATGGCATTCAGCCACTTTGTAAGCATCTTGTTTTGATAAACAAAAAAAGTCTATTCTGGAATAGCTCATATGTACTCCTGAAAAATGCGTATAATCCCTCTCTTTAGGATGCTTCAAACGCCATATATCTACAAGCCCTAGTTCTACTATCATGCTATTTAGTGACTTGGATTTTGATGTTTGAGCCTTTGATTCAAATGGGCATTTATCAACTTTTTGATTCATTATGCAATTAAGGTCCCCTCCCACTATAATCATTCCTTTAGGATGTTCAGCCAGGATTGAGGCAATTTCTCTAAAAAAAAGTCGGGTTATCTTCATTTGGTGCATAGAGATTCATAATAGTTATGTTTATACCCCCAATTGTGCCCACCAGCATCACGTGACGTCCCTCTTCATCTGCATGTATTTTATCTGGTATGAGGCCAATCGATTTGTGGCACAAAATGGCCACTCCTCTTTTTTTCCTGTTTTCGTACGATGCACAAAAAATTTGGCCAACCCATTCTCTTTTCAATTTTTGGTGTTCCCTATCATCCAGATGGGTCTCTTGGAGTAGTGCTATAGAGCAATTCAGACTTTTTAGTTGGGAGAGTACTTTTTTCCTTTTTATAGGGTGGTTAACCCCATTTACATTATAAGTAATTATGTTTAACATATTTTCCTCATTCTGTCCGTGATTTTTCTGTGCTGTGAGGTCTCTCAATAATCACCATACCTTGTACATTGTTCAAATTAAATTCAGATTACAATCCAGGAGCTTACTACTTTCAAAACCTGTGTTTGCCAGTAACAATAGAACGTATATAACAAATAAACCGTAAATTGTAAACATTTTAGAACTTCCAACTGACCAGTGGCCTGCTTCCATAAACAAAGAAACACCATGTAACTTATTGTGAATATAAATTTTATGCGCAGACCACTCCCGATCTAAAATGAGCAGAGAGATACACAAAGTGCAGTTGCAACAATCACCCAAATTGCGCTAATTTGGGGGTTATGTTGTTGAATGCCCATTTATCAACATACCTGACTTTCACCCTCTATTCCCTCCTCCCGCCAGACCCAAAAGTATTCATTGTCGTTTTGTAGTGTATTAACCCGAAACTCTCATGTACATAAAATTGCATTGTCCCATCACAGAAGATTGACTGATAGTGTAAATGACTGTGTAATTAACATATGGGTTGGCTTGTCTTCAGCAGGACTGATTGTACTCAGTACTCACGTCTCTTACATGGGTGTATCTGCTCTGTCAATAATGGCTCTGATTTCCGTAGGGGACAGTAGCTGTCTCTTCCTCCTCCAGTTGTCCTGCGTCATCCAAATGTCTTGGGTCAGCTCTCTCTCCAGGACATCTCTCTCCTCCATCTCAGCTGCAACACCGAGCTCCTTCAGAAACGGCTGTGCCTCCAGTAGGGAGGGAAACACTTTCACACCTCTGTGAAAGTGTTTCCTCCAAAACTCTGAGTTGTGCTGGATACGGAGACTGAGCTTTGATGTTTTTTTCCTTCAGCTTTTTAATCACCTCCCGCACTTGTTTCCTCTTTCTTTGCACCTCCGGCGAGTAATCCTGATCAAAATATATTTTCTGGCCCTGGAATGTGATGTCCCGTTGCTTCCAGGCTTGCTGTAACACCGCTTGCTTCACACTAAAGTCCAGAAATCTTACTATTATGGACCTTGGTGGAGCCGCCATCTTCGGCTTTGGCGCAATAGCTCTGTGTGCTTGTTCCAATTTGATTTCCACGTCCTCCTGAAGCTCCAGTGTTGACTTGAAGAACTCCACTAAGAATGGCACCATTTCTTTCCCTTCTGCCTCTTCGGGAATCCCATACACCCTGATGTTATTGCACCGTAGTCTGTTCTCCAAATCTTCCTGTTTGGCTGTGAGCTTTACCTCCCTCTTCAGCAAGTAGCCGAGCGCCCTCTCCTGGCGTATAACCCTATCTTCAGCGGTGCTCACTCTGTGCTCCACCGTGGTTAATCTTTCGTCTAACTTCTCCATTTGCTGTTTTATTTCTCCCACTGATGTTTCGAGCCTATTTAGCGACTGTTTGGTCTCTCGAAAAGCGTCGCCATTCTCTTGTCTAAGTTTCTTTAACTCTGCAAGAAGTTCTGATTCCCCGCTGTTTTCACCGCTAGCCATGCTAGCCTCCAGCGTTAGCTGATTCTGATTTGACCTGGCTTCGTCAAGTTTTCCACTTCTAGTGTACTTCTTGTTTTGTTTCTGGTTGGCACTCATATTAAAGTACTATTTAACTCTCAATTGCGCGTTCTTCTGTTAAACTTGCCTTTGTTTCGGGAACTTTTGTTTATGGGTCGGGCGGAGGACTGAAATTAATTGTCTGCTTCGGGCATACCGGAAACAGAAGTCCCCAAAAGCGGATTCTAAGAGCGTTTTTCATCCAAGCTGCCTCTCTTGCCCACAGTGACTGAGAAACAGGTCCCTATGCAGGAAAAGTGTGAAAAGGGTTTAATATGATGGACAAGGTGGTTTTTGG
>NW_024679672.1:0-345 GCF_008729295.1 Plectropomus leopardus | reverse complement strand
TGTTGTACACGTGATTTCAGCTTACCTGCTGATTGCTCGAGCAGTTGTTGTGTGTGTTTGAGCCGTGCAGTCAGCACTGAGGCCAAGCTACCCAACACTTTGGTCAGTGTTTTTCCCTTTAATGGGTGAGTCAGGGCCTCCGTCGTTAATTCAAGAAACATTGTTTTGAGTTTTGCAGGCAATCAGGTTATATTTTGTGTTATTTTATTTTATTATAGGTGTTTGATTAGTAGTGATTAAAAATACAAACAGAATTCAGAGTATTCTTTGTTCGATGAGGTACCAGGTTGCTGTAATGTTAACCAAAAGAGGTTAATTGTTTATAGTGTAAGTGCTAGAGGCAAT
>NW_024679671.1:0-377 GCF_008729295.1 Plectropomus leopardus | reverse complement strand
TGATTGGGGTCGGAGGCGTGTCTGTACCTACATGTGCAGCCGGCTCTACCCTCTCTCCGCGTGTATCCAGGTAGACAGGCGTCACAGCGGCGCCCCGACATGCCGTCCTTACACTGACAGAGACCGGAGTCACTGCAGTGAGGAGACACACTGCCGTCCACGTCACACTCACACTCTGAGGACACACAGCGACATCATCAACGACATCATCAACGACATCATCAATGACATCATCACATCATTATGAGAGACTCTGTCTCCAGGTGTTCTTCTATGTGTGTGTCACTGTGGCTGTGTCCCAATTCTCTGCATCCTTAACAGGCTGCATTCGAACGCTGCACGAAAGCTGTCCCAATTCGAAGGCTCCTTCAAATGCA
>NW_024679670.1:0-857 GCF_008729295.1 Plectropomus leopardus | reverse complement strand
ATGCTCTATAAACCATAGAATCCAGTCCAAGCACTGTAAAGTACACTTTAGACTGCCATGATGCCACCAATTCACACCAGAACCGAAAGGCGAGAGGAAGAAAAAAGAAACTTTCAGGCAGACAAGTGAAGCATCTCAAAATTTTCAGTCTTAAGGACCGAAGTCAGACCTCACGTGATGAGATCAAAACACCACAATGACTAATGGTGCAACAGTGTCTTCAAGAACCGTGCGTCAGAAACTGGGAGAAGAAGGACTTGTTGGCAGAATAGCAACAAAGAAACCATTACTGAAAGAGAAAAATAGAGTGAAACGCCTGAAATTTGCAAAAGAGCACAAGAAATGGACAAAGGAAGATTGGTATAAAGTGTTGTGGACTGATTTGACAGAGGGAGGGGGAGAGATATAAAAATGAGTGTCTCTTGCCAACATTTAAACACAGAGGGGGTAGTATTATGGTGTGGGGTGCCATTTCTGCCTCAGGAACAGGTGACTTGGTGAAAATTGACAGCATCATGGATAAGAAAGTATACCACAACATTCTGGTGAGGCACGGAGTACCATCTGGGAGTTGTCTTATTGGGCCTGGATTTATTTTCCAAGAGGACAATGACCCTAAACATTCTTCTTACTATTGCCAGAACTGCCTCTGAGAAAAGGAATCTGCTGAAAAACTGAAAATGATGGACGGGCCTCCTCAAAGTCCAGACCTCAACCTCATCAAGCAAGTTTGGGGCGACTTGAAAAATAAATTGGACAGATCTATTGTACATTCAAAGGAAAGCCTTTGGCTTGAGATGCAGAAGGCACTGGATAACATTAGTGTTGAAGTTCAGATGAAATATATTGACACTATG
>NW_024679669.1:0-439 GCF_008729295.1 Plectropomus leopardus | reverse complement strand
CACACACACACACACACACACACACACACACACACACAAAACAATCTGTAATTTTTACATCCCAGTGTTGTTCTGGAGCATTTTTAGCTTAGGCTCTACATCTGTCCCTGTGTTGTTGTGACGCATTACTACTTTTTTTTTCATGTACTCTAATTTTAGAGAAACAAAATCACTCCAAGCATTCGAACTACGCATGTTCTTTTGAGCAGGAAATTAGGACAAACTCTGCTGCTGTTCCTTGTTTTCGTCAGTGTGTTTACTGTGGCTGCTGAGGTGGAATATCTAATGTATGTTTATCAGAAACATAACAGCTGCAGTAATACAAGTGCCATCCCTAGCATTTAAATCACAATTAAATACTGCTGTAAAAGTGTGACGAATGCCAAACAACAGGCTTCAAAATGCAGCATAAGTGGTCAATGTGCTCAAAAAAGCGCAC
>NW_024679668.1:0-742 GCF_008729295.1 Plectropomus leopardus | reverse complement strand
AGTATTTTTCCTTGAGCTTCCCTGAGTTACTGGAGAAAAATGTATGATCCTCCCTCCACCATAAATGACTGTATTTCACAATTTTTGGCTGTGATAAATGGTTTGATTTGGGAATTTTTTTAAAAAAGAAAACATATCTTGAAAAAACACATTTATGTGGGTTTTATGAACATGAGGGTAATTTAAATAAATACAAAGTACAACCACTTAAGGCAACATAGGTAAATGTATTTTTTATGGCACATTTATTTATTATTACCCAAAGTGCTATATACATTTCATTGTAGCCCACAAAGCATGCCCAAAAGGGCTGAACAAAAATATAATTGCAATTCAATTTCAGTTTGATCTATAAGGTCTATAATATTACAAATCATAAGTCATACTAACTAGTAATACTAACTCATACAACATAGTTCTGTCCTTGAACCTTCACAACAGATGAGGTAAAACAACCCCAAAAATAGTGGTGCTTCCCCTGTTTGGCATCAACCCTCTCTCTTCACAAATAATGAACAGTCCCTAAAGTCTCAAATCTAGACTCAAGACTCAAATCTAATTGTCCTTTTCTTTCTTTATATAGCCTACTTGAAAAACAAAAATATCAATCTAATATTTAAATAATTTTTAAATTCCGTTGTTTAAGTTATGTTGCTTTTTATAAACATCTGATATTAAATATTTTTTCTGCAGTGAAAAAAACTGCTGACCGATTCGTCGAACTGTTCCACTGACCCACTTG
>NW_024679667.1:0-201 GCF_008729295.1 Plectropomus leopardus | reverse complement strand
GCCTGTGTGATTTTGTGCTTGCTGAAAAAAAAACAGTAGGCCAGGCCACAACACAGCAATTTGAAGTCTGTTGCGTTAGCTCTGTCTACCTTGTTTTGCAGACCAACTGCTGAGTGAGGTACAACTGTTCTTCGTTTATACATCCATGGGTAATGTTAAAACACACTACCTGTGCGCAGTCTGTGAAAATTTCCTGGGAAA
>NW_024679666.1:0-280 GCF_008729295.1 Plectropomus leopardus | reverse complement strand
TCTGTCTCTGTCTCTGTGTCTCTCAGCGCTGCTCCCTGAAGGTAAGCTCCTTTATAAACTCAGTAATATTCCTGTTGTGTATTTCAGCAGCTGCTTTCTGTATTTGTGTGTAAAAAAATCATCTGCAGAACATTTAGAAAACAGGAGGATGAAGATGTGATCACACTGATGAATGTGATGGTTTCAGGCTCGACAGACGGCCCAACAGAAAAAACAAGCTGCCGAAGAGTCCAGGAAAGACTATGTGACCAGTTTAAACCAGTTTAACCAGGACCAGCAC
>NW_024679665.1:0-433 GCF_008729295.1 Plectropomus leopardus | reverse complement strand
TGGAACAGTCCCGCATATTTGAAACATGATTTGTATTTATGATTATTTTGGAATTTGTAAATGCAAAAATTGACCAATAAAGTGGTTAAAGGTCAAAGGTAGACGGGAAGAGGGTTAGGGCCAGGAAGGAGAAATTTGTTTTGGAGAGGAGGAAGTGTTTTGTTTTGGTCATTATGCACGTCGTGACAAAATTGGAAATTATGAGAATAAAGTTGAAATAAATGTCGAGAAAAAAGTCAAAATTTTGTGAATAAAGTTGAGATAAAATTATAAAATTTACATAAAAAGAAAAAGTTTCGACTTTTCTCGACGTGCATAATGAAAAAAAATCTTCCTCCTATCAAAAATATTCTCCTGCCTCACCCCGATCCTCTCCTCCTGCTCCTCTCCTCTCCTGTCCTCCTCCTCCTCTCCTCCTCCTGCTCCTCTCCTC
>NW_024679664.1:0-226 GCF_008729295.1 Plectropomus leopardus | reverse complement strand
ACCCAGTCTGCCAGTCCAAGGGCACTGCCCCCGATGTCCACGCAATGTTGCAGAGTCGTGTCAGCCACGACAGCCCCACAACATCCAGGGCCTTGAGGAACTCCGGCCGGACCTCGTCCACCCCCAGGGCCCTGCCACCGAGGAGCTTTTTGACCACCTCGGTAACCTCAGTAACCCAGAGATAGAGGAGCCCACCCCCGGGTCCCCAGGCCCTGCCTCTCCAACA
>NW_024679663.1:0-360 GCF_008729295.1 Plectropomus leopardus | reverse complement strand
GCTGCCGAACAGGACAGGATAAAAAGAAAAATTAAAAAAAAAAAAAAGAGTGAGTCAATACCATGGACCACCATGTTAAAATGTCCTGTTTTACAGCATAAATATATGTTTACAGCCTGGTACTAAAAAAATTTTGGTCTCTAGCTAATTTCTTTCTTCATGACAGCTGTATGGGGGTAGAATTTTCTATAACTCACCTGTTTACATTTTATGAAGGCAAAAAGTTACACATATCTAAGGGAGAGGCTGCTTTAAGTGACAGGTGTTTTTCCTTATGTTTCCATAGGTCTCAACAGTGTTTGTTAGGTAATGTAACTGTAACCAGTGCAACCCCAGATCCACAGAGTATAGGTGTAGCTG
>NW_024679662.1:0-1171 GCF_008729295.1 Plectropomus leopardus | reverse complement strand
AAAAACTATTATTATGAAATTTGATACTAAATATATTAGTTGTTTTTAGTAATTAGTTCTTTTAATTATACTGTATTGTTAAATTAGAGGTTTTGGTGATTTATTTTTCTTTTAAAAATTTTTAGCTTTTTTTTTTTTCTTGGAATTTTTTTGGTGATTCTTTTTTCTTTAAAAAACTTTTGGTGATTTTTTTTAAATACCAAAATTTCTACTTCTTAAAAATGTTGGCTGTTTTTTTCCTTTTTGGAGATTTTTTAAAAAAAATTCTCAATGGTAACATTTAATATCTAACAGTCATATTTCTTTAGCCCCGAACTTGTCCTGGGCTGCAAAGGTCTAAGAAGCTCATCGGCGCGTCACTGTTTGAACTGACTGAATCTGAAGTTATAGTGAGAATGAAACTTCAAACCTGCTGAGACTCTGTGATGCTCAGGTGTGCCTCCCACCTACCAACATCTGTCCTGGTCTTGGTCCTGGTCTTGGTCCTGGACTCCAGACTCAGACAGACGATAACAGACATGCAGGTGACCTCCTTCCCTCCTCGGCGGCAGTCTTTGTTAAAGATGTTGACCTTCTCGGGTTCAAAGGTCAGCTTGGCCTGAATCCGCACCACGCCACGAGACCTGGAGAGAGGAAGCACGCCGTCATCACGGCGTCGTGTTTGTTCAGTTGTAGTACTTACCCCAATGATACTCAAGGGCCAAATCTGGCCCCTGATAGGGTGCCGGGCGGCCCTCCAGCCATTTTCTAGTTCACAATGAAATTAAAGTGATCTGCACTGTGAACCGTGTTTGTGCTTTCAGTCTCTGTGAAGGTGCCACTTTTAAAAAACATGAAGTGCCAGATTATCAGAAAAGTGCCAGTGGAATGAAACGTACTTAAATTCTGGAAATGGCCTAAAATCCTACAAACATTTTTAAATCCTTAAAACCTCCTGAAATACTAGAAATATCCACAAAATCATTGAAACGTCCTAAAATCATAGACATGTTCTAAAAGCCTGGAAATTTCCTTAAATCCTCAAGATGTCCTAAAATCCTAGAAATGGCCTGAAGTCCTAATAATGTCCTAAAACCCCTGAAACAAGATTTGGGCTGCTGTAATTGGCCCCCGGCCTCCTGTCATTTTGCCAGTTACCATGGAGACACAAACTGCCCCGTTAGGGTTAATT
>NW_024679661.1:0-434 GCF_008729295.1 Plectropomus leopardus | reverse complement strand
GATGCCGCTGGAGATGTGCCGGCTTCATGCTAGCGTTGGCTAATTTCACCCCGCAAAAAAAACAGTGCCTGGGGTGGGTCAGAGCTCGTGGACGTAAATCCCATTAAAACATGATCTTCCATGTACTTTCTGTACTTCGTCAGCTCTGGTTTTGCCTTCTTTTTCACTTGTTTATCTGTACTTTCAGCAGCATTGCTGCTGCGCTTTAGCCACGTCTCCATAGTTACAGTGTTATCCGGTAACGACAGGTCGTTGACGAGTGCACTGGGTCAGTGGGTCAAACTAACTTGGTGGGGGGGTCAGTTTTATTTTAAAGGATATTGAAACTAAATACTGAATATAAAATTCAGTGCATGAACACACATTTATATTTTATCGTACTTTTTACAAAATAATTTTCCCCAAGACTTATTATTAGGATGAGCCTACTGATT
>NW_024679660.1:0-200 GCF_008729295.1 Plectropomus leopardus | reverse complement strand
AGAATGCTGGAAAAAAAAAAAAAAAAAAAAATCACTTACCTTGTGTTTCTTACAGATCAGTTTATGGGAGACTCTTTGTACTCACTTTTTTTGGCTTGTTTTCTAAACACAGGGTCAGCAGCTCGTCAAGAAGCTCTTTATTCATTGAGTCACAGTGCGTAGGGGAATGTAGATAGTGGGAGTGCAGGTCCTGTGTGTTG
>NW_024679659.1:0-417 GCF_008729295.1 Plectropomus leopardus | reverse complement strand
ATGTCAGTGTGTGAGAGTAGCTGCTGACAGTCTGGGATATGTCAGTGATCAGCAGCTACATTGACTGTGACAGGTCACCTAGTGGAAATAGCATGTATTTCCTCCATATGCCAAATATGGTCAAAATGACCTCATCGGGTGCAAAATAGTCAAAATGACAAATTCAGAGTCAAAAGCCCAGAATGACACCCAGAAATAATACAAGTCCTGTTTTTCTGCTCTGATGGCTGTGGGATCAAAAATGTCAGTTTGAATGGGTTTCAATGGAGCATTTTTGGACCTGAACAGTCTGAATGTAACTATTTAGTTTCCACAGTGTATTTTAGACTTATTGTAGGAGCTGAGCTGCAAATTCACTGATTACACACAAATACACAATCTGGACTACATTTAGGACACATGCATCAACACACACAC
>NW_024679658.1:0-363 GCF_008729295.1 Plectropomus leopardus | reverse complement strand
ACAAATTTCGCCTTAAAATGTCTTCACCGTTTTCAATAACAATAATACTTTTTTCTCTCATAACTTAGAAAATGGTGAAAGATGGACTTGCACGTGGCAGGGTGACTTTCTAAAGTTTATGAAGCTACCAAGGCCATTATGAAACTGAGATGCAAAGGATACTTTGAGAGGCCAGAATACCACATGGAGGACAGAGAGGTCCACAAGAATGAAAAACTAAAAAGTCCCAGCGACCAAACTCCATCTCCTACAGGACACGTTTGGTGACATGACACCACAGAGACTCCCTGGTCTGCTGGACACACCAGCGTACAGCCAGGTAATGAGCCATTTGAACCATGGATTTAAATCTGATCTTTCATT
>NW_024679657.1:0-314 GCF_008729295.1 Plectropomus leopardus | reverse complement strand
AAAATATAAAACCTCTTCCACAAAATGCAGCAGGTCCAGGTGGTCCACGAGGTCCACGAGGTCCCATAAGTCCAACAGGTCCACGATGTCCAGGTTGTCCAGGTGGGTCTGTGTTGAAGAGCAGGGAAAGCAGAGCACTAGAACAGTGAAAGTTAATTTTGGCAATGAAACAAAAACTTAAACTGAAAAAAGGAAAGATTGGCATTAACTTACTTGAACTGGAAAAAGTATTGACACTTAAGTTATATTGAAAATGCATGCATTAAGAATGATTTTACATTATCTTGATATTTTCAGCTTTCTGAAGTGTTTCA
>NW_024679656.1:0-328 GCF_008729295.1 Plectropomus leopardus | reverse complement strand
AGAGGGGAATTCTTAGGTTGCTTTCATAATATTTGTGGGTGATTTCATGGTAAGTTGCTGACTGCTTTCCCCTCCATGTATTTAAAACAAATTCACTAAGCTTTCAAAGGTCTGAATGTGTGTTGAAGGTGCGCGCAGCACAGGACAACTGATGTTAGTCCAGGACTCAGAGAGTTAAAAACTTTAACATCAAGAAGGAACCTAACCCCCGAAAAGCTTTGGTGACCTCTAGTGGGGGTGAAGATGACTAGGTTAAATCAGAGTGAGATCAGTTATAGAAAATACTGTGTAACTATATAACCCATGCACGCTTTAAGACGCAGCATTA
>NW_024679655.1:0-242 GCF_008729295.1 Plectropomus leopardus | reverse complement strand
ACAGTGGCAGCAGCACAGTGGCAGCAGCACAGTGGCAGCAGGACAGTGGCAGCAGGACAGTGGCAGCAGCACAGTGGCAGCAGCAAAGCATTGCTGTCTCTCCCTCTTCTCTCACTGTGCACACAGTAATCAGTATCACTGATAACAGCCTATGAAAATAAATGCAGGTCTGTGTGTGTGCGGTTCAGGTTCTTGTTGTCTGATAGTGCTGATGGCATGCAAACAAAAGCATTAAAATAGCA
>NW_024679654.1:0-382 GCF_008729295.1 Plectropomus leopardus | reverse complement strand
ATTTCTTGGATTTTAGGACATTTTTAGGATTGAATGTCATTTCAAAAATCTTAGAACATTTCTTGGATTGTGGGATGTTTCTAGGATTTTAGATGTTTTCTGGATTTTAGGACATTTTCTAAGATTTTAGGATGATTCTATGATTGTAGGTCATAGGATTTTAGGACATTTCTCAGGTTTCAGGGCAATGTTATGGAAATGTTATGGAAATTCTGCTTTCTGAAGAAGTGACGAACTCGCTGTGAGGAATATAATCTCTTGAATACATGCAGCAGGGAGAGAAGACCCAGTGCTCTCCAACAACTCTCAGAATGTACAGACTTTTTTACCTTACCGAAGTCTTGATCTCACTGTACAACCCAAAGCTGCACTCGTAAACAAG
>NW_024679653.1:0-335 GCF_008729295.1 Plectropomus leopardus | reverse complement strand
AAATACACAGAGGAAGATTTTAGTCCTGGTGTTTTCTTTTTAAGATTATTTTTTGGGGCTTTTATTGCCTTTCTTTGACAGGACAGGTAAAGTGTGAAGGGGGGGATCGAACCCCCTGCAGCGAGAACACAACCTCTGTATATGGGGTGTTTTTGCTCAGCCACCAGGCACCCCAGTCCTGAAATGTTTAACCAGAATCAACAACTACTTTGATAATCGAGTGCAAATCCTAAACATTTCTTAAACTCCACTGTGTAAAATTTCGGGGGATTTAGTGGCATCTATCATTGAGGATTGCAACCAGCTGTAACTTCTCCTGGTCATAATTCCTTTAC
>NW_024679652.1:0-337 GCF_008729295.1 Plectropomus leopardus | reverse complement strand
GATTCAACCAACTCAGTCTGAAGAGAGACGCGCGTTTCTAAGACTTTATAATACTCTTCATAAATGGTTATAATCATGCGGGAAAACATATTACAAGATTTATAAGTATTGTGACGTTAAGAGACTAACTTTAGTAAAGTCCCTCCAAGAAAACTCTTTTCTTGTAACTTTAAAAGATGTCAGACCCCTCCAGACCTGGCGCCTTACTGCCAGGGAGCTTCTTGACTACCTCAGCAACCTCTGCCAGGTATATTGACGAGGGTTCCCAACAGTCCTCAGAATATGCCTCCTCCGGAGGATGTGATGGCTGGGTTCAGTCCAGGTCAGCAGTCCTCCT
>NW_024679651.1:0-1344 GCF_008729295.1 Plectropomus leopardus | reverse complement strand
TTGATTTACAAAAAAACCTTTCCAAATTTTGTGTATTTTACTTTTTACACCCCCACCCCCACACCTACAACAACTCCTTCTATAAAAACAAGAAAAGAAAAAAGCAGAACTTTATTCTGACTGAGGTGTATTTTTGTCCAAAAACACAGTAATATATACCTTATAAAAGCAGTATGACGTCGACACGCGGAATGAACAAATAGGAATCAGTAAACAAATACCCCCCCCCCCCCACAGGTTCATTCGGTAAAAAAAAAACAACGCAGCGATACACAATTCAAACTTAAGCTTATTTATGTCGAAATATTCAGTAAAACGCGCACATGCATATAAAATAATAAAATACTCACTTATCGAAGGTTATATCTTCTTCATCAATAAATCGCTCCTCCGCCACCGAGTCGTGTGATTCCTCGCTGTTCTCAGAATATTCCACACTGGTCTCATCGCTTTCATGCCGGCGAGTAACTTGCTCCAATGCCTCATCCACGGCATTTTTGGTTTTGGCCGTGCTTTTAGCCATATTCGTTTATCGTCTCAAAAAGACGCTCAAAACAGACATGCCCTGACGATGACAGACGGATCGCATGGGAGCGCACCAGCTGATTTCCCCTTTACGCACTGACACTAACCCTATGAACCAGCACCTCCCCGTGTTCAGAATTTCATTGGCTAAATGAAACGTCAATCATTAGCACACTCGATTGCAACTGGTGGACTTTTACACCCCAAAGTGAGGCAGGCCCCTTCTTTCTTTGCAGCCACTCATTGACTGGATATTTATCTGTGTTATAATGTGCCTGGACTAAAAAGTTTACTGGATTTGCTCTTCTGGACCTCTGGGAGTGTATCACAACTGCTTTTGTTGGAATATTATTGATGCGTGGATAATCCTAAACCATCTAAGGGGAGTAACAACACTTTTTCTTGCAAGTTGAAATTGTTTGTTTTTCTGATGTAAGTGGTGATAAAACCTGCTGATTGTATCTTTAAACGGTCAAAATGAATAAAATCACAAGACTCTAAGGTTTCAGGTGATATACGTTATGCCATATACGGCACTGGATGACTGCTCTATTAATAGCATAATGTAATCCTGATGTGTAAAGACCTGTGGGCGGGTCACTGGAGCTGGAGCAGCTTTTTTTGTAATAAATAAAGAACAGTCCCTCAGGTACACAGCCCCGCTGTGATAAATAGAGAACAGTCCCTCAGGTAAACAGCCCCGCTGTGATAAATAGAGAACAGTCCCTCAGGTAAACAGCCCCGCTGTGATAAATAGAGAACAGTCCCTCAGGTAAACAGCCCCGCTGTGATAAATAGAGAACAGTCCCTCAGGTAAAC
>NW_024679650.1:0-633 GCF_008729295.1 Plectropomus leopardus | reverse complement strand
TATAGATTTCTATACATACATATAACTATATTATAGCTATACAGGCTTTTGGGCAAGGGAAAAGGGAGCTTACAACAAAAACAATTATAAATGGGTGCAATGCAAGCTTCTACCAGCAGATGCCAATGTAGAGCAAACAGCGTTTCAATACTTTTAAACCATTGCTTTGAAATGTTTTGAAAAATTTCAAAATGTCAAATTGGCCATCTCTATCTTTCTGTACATAGCAGTTTAAGAGGTTTTTCTGTTCTCAGCTAGCCTAAGTGTAGGCTTAATGTGCGTCCACTCCACCTTCAACTGTCAAATCATCCATCCTGTGTGTGAGTGAGAGCCTACCGGAGGGCCAGTCTGGTTCGTGGGTCACTGTCAACGTATTCCAGTAATATTTGAAACAACCGAGAGTGGTCAACACATTCAAACAGACTTCTGCCATGTCTTCTAATATGGAAGCAGGCCTACAGCTACAAAGGTGCTAGCTCATGCTAGTTAAGGAATCGTTTTGCCTCCAGGTATGCCCCGCCCACCCAAAAAAAACGTCATTCTCTTGAGTCACAGTTAAAGGGACTGTCACTAACAGGTCACTAATAACTCTTTAGTTTGTATATTTCTTCCTGGAACTTAAAGCTCTTCATA
>NW_024679649.1:0-298 GCF_008729295.1 Plectropomus leopardus | reverse complement strand
AACAGAAAGACGTTAAGGAGGGAACGACAGAGAGAAAAACAGCCAATAATGCTGTATTGTTTGCCTCAGAAACGACGACAAAAAATCCATTATGTGGAGTATCTCTTTACACCTGAGTGTGATAATATGTGTGTTCGTAGTGGAGTGCGTGTGTGCAGACCACTTAACTCTTTGAAACTCGAGCCAATTGGTTTGATTTCTGTCAAAAACATGGGAAGAAAGCAACGAGCAACGTAATAAGAAATTAGCGAACAATAAGCAAGAAACTGGCAAAAAGTTAAAAGAAATATACCTAAAA
>NW_024679648.1:0-216 GCF_008729295.1 Plectropomus leopardus | reverse complement strand
ATGTCCGACAGCCTGCTCCTGTACGTAGACATGTCTGACAGTCCGCTTCAGTGCGAACATATCCAACAGTCCGCTCCAGCATGTGGACATGTCCAACATACCGCTCCAGTGTGCGGACATGTCCGGCAGCCCGCTCCAGCACAGACGTGTCCAACAGCCCGCTCCAGTATGGACATGTCCAACAGCCCTACCTACCTGCTGATATATACTTACCCT
>NW_024679647.1:0-386 GCF_008729295.1 Plectropomus leopardus | reverse complement strand
GTGTGTGTGTGTGTGTGTGTGTGTGTGTGTGTGTGTGTGTGTGTGTGATCCAGCAGCATCTCTAATGAGGGTCAAACACAGCAGCCGGAGATCTGTATTAAAGCAGCTCTGTGTAAACAGGCCGCTGCTCCAGCTGCTCCCACAATCAGCCGAGTCTCTGCGAGTCTCAGCGAGTCACTGCGAGTCTCAGCGAGTCTCTGCGAGTCTCAGCGAGTCACTGCGAGTCTCAGCGAGTCTCAGCGAGTCTCAGCGAGTCTCTGCGAGTCACTGAGAGTCTTTGCGAGTCACTGAGAGTCTCAGCGAGTCACTGAGAGTCTCAGCGAGTCACTGCGAGTCTCAGCGAGTCACTGAGAGTCTTTGCGAGTCACTGAGAGTCTCAGCGTGAA
>NW_024679646.1:0-822 GCF_008729295.1 Plectropomus leopardus | reverse complement strand
TTTTAGTTTGAATTTAATCATTAAGTTTAACAAATTATTCTGCAGAGAGTGCTATCCTGTCCCTTTGACACATTTGTCACGATAAATCAAACTCTAGCCGACACAGTGAGCTCTTGTTATCCAGCTGTGACACATTAGGGACTGTAACAGCCCCTCTCTCTCTGTGGGGTGTGAAACATGGCCCTGCTGTGCAGAAGACATGGAGAGATGTGAAAAGCAGCTGTTTCTCTCCCACACAGCCTCACTGTCCAAGCCCTCATGTTTAGACTGGCAGGACATGAGAGTTTTTCCCAGAAACCCGAGATTGGTTTCCAATGCAGCAGCAGCAGAGGTTGTCATGTTCTGATGTTAAATTTCTCACTGCAAACGGCCCACGTGAAGACCCCTGACCCTCTCACAGCTGAGCAATCCATATTATCTGTCTGCTGTTGTCAAGACAATGAATCAAAATCTAAAGTTATTCCTGTTGGGTGGTTTTTTTATTTGTTTCTGCATCACTTGAGTGAGAAACTTTTTGCCATAAGTTATTTTTATTATTTATATTCTGCTTCTTTGACTGAGGGACCTTCACCCATATCACAGCACTGTTTTCACCCACAGGGATGGATTACTGAATGGGCCAAGGGGGCACAACCCGAGGGCTCAAAGTGTCAGGGACCTACGCTGGTCTTTACCTGCAAAATTTAACTCAAATTAGCACTCGCCCAGCAGCAAGGCTACAATAGACAAAAACATGCAAAGGAACTGCAAAGAAACACAAAGCCTACAAAAAGTAAAAACAACCACTGACAGAAAATGACCAAAAACTACACAAACTTACCT
>NW_024679645.1:0-399 GCF_008729295.1 Plectropomus leopardus | reverse complement strand
CCCAAAAAATGTCTGAGTTCATTCTTCCACTGTTGCAATCACCAGCTTTAGTTTGGTTGAAATTAACCCTTAATTAAACTAGTTACACACTTAAATGACTGTTTATTGATATTGATATGAGTCTACTTGATGATTTTGGGGCTGTTTTTAGTTAAACGGCAAGGTCCATCTCTGCCAGGATCCTTTCCATAATGTTGCCAAAAGTTTTTAATAATAATCTGAGCTTGTCTGTGCAAAAACAAGCACTTTTGGTGCACTCAAATCGACTGTGTTAACATGCCTTAAATGGCAGTCTGTTTCATCGCAGCTTTCTACAGCACTCTCATCCAATTCAGAACCAGTTTTAGTCACAAAAGTACCAAAGATTCCCTTTAATTTGAACGTCACTGGTGTTTTCTT
>NW_024679644.1:0-223 GCF_008729295.1 Plectropomus leopardus | reverse complement strand
AGGAACTTTAAGAAACTGAGCATAATACACTACATATTTCCCCCCTTCGAGACTCCACAGAGTCTCGAAAATAAAAAGGTAATTCATGCACATAACATTTCCTTAACAACTGTAGAAATTGATGGAGTGTGAGAACGAAAAACCTGCCTGGCAGCTTTCTTTACCATTTGCCCATCAAACAATCTAGACAGGAAAATTCTCTCACGGTCCCTCTGCCTCAGGC
>NW_024679643.1:0-595 GCF_008729295.1 Plectropomus leopardus | reverse complement strand
TGAGGGGGTTTTCTGTTTGGACTCCATGATGGATTCAGCAGAGGGCAAACTGGAGGTCTTTTGCCCTCCTAGCACTACGGATTTAACTTAAAGTTTTAGCCTCTGCATAGTGAGTATTTTTTTCGTATCTTGTTTTTATTCCCCCTGTCTTATCTGCCCTCATTTAATCTACTGTTCTCATGAGTGAAGTGCTTGCGTGAAGAATCTCTGTAGTTGACAGACAGCTGCATTAACTGCAGGTTGATTGTGATCAAAAATCAGGTGGGTTTTCTTCTTTTCTAAAGGACATGCTAAGAAACATTTATAGTTTTCACTTGACCCACATCCCCTCCATAAGGTGGTCAAAGGTCAGTGTCAACTGGAGGACAGTGAAGAGTTTTGTTTGACTGCTTTGGTATTATTGCTGCCATGTCAGTAAAGATGACAGAGAAGTACTGTAAAAACAGTGAGTTTGTTTATGTGATTTATGTGTTTGTCACAAGTCTAACTGTCAAAATTTCAGCCCTCAAGGTAAATATCATGTGACTGAAAGCCAATTCTACCTGTGGCAAGCTCTCTCTCTCTGTGTGTGTGTGTGTGTGTGTGTGTGTGTGTG
>NW_024679642.1:0-244 GCF_008729295.1 Plectropomus leopardus | reverse complement strand
TAATATGATGGACAAGGTGGTTTTTGGTCAATACATTATATACAGTGATGATTATGAGCAGATTTTCACTTTGCATGTCTCTTAGTGAAAAGGGCCTGTTTCCAGCATGCCTGCGCTGAATAAGCGTCAAAAGCGGATTTCTAACAGCGTCTTTCATCCAAGCTGCCTCTCTTCTCCATAGTGACTGAGAAACAGGTCTCTATGCAGGAAGAGTGTGAAAATGGTTTAATATGATGGACAAAGA
>NW_024679641.1:0-563 GCF_008729295.1 Plectropomus leopardus | reverse complement strand
CCTGTCATATTTTGACATTTTTGCCATACTATAGCCTTGCCTTTTTGCTCATATTTTCAACGTGTGTATTTATGGTGTTTTGGGACGTTTTTGCAACATTGTATGCTATGGCGTTTCTTGGCGCGCTATTTTATGCTGTTTTGAGGTGTTTTCAGCTGTTTTTGGGACATGTCATATTTTGACATTTTTGCCATACTATAGCCTTGCCTTTTCGCTCATTTTTTCAATATGCACATTTATGGTGTTTTTGGCCGTTTTTGCAACGTGCTATGCTACGTCGTGTCTTGGCACACTATTTCATGCTATTTTAAGGTGTTTTCAGCTGTTTTTAGGACATGTCATATTTTGAAATTTTTGCTATATTATAGCCTTGCCTTTTCGTTAATTTTTTCAATGTGCACATTCATGGTGTTTTTGGCCGTTTTGCAACATTCTATGCTATGGCATGTTTCGGCACGATATTTTGCACGGTTTTCAGTTGTTTTCAGCTGTTTTTGGGACGTTATACTTAAAAAATTTTACGACGTTTTTAATGCGATCTTGGACGTCATACCATACTATGA
>NW_024679640.1:0-1411 GCF_008729295.1 Plectropomus leopardus | reverse complement strand
AGTCTTGTAAAGTGGTGGAGCTGGCATGGAGGATCTGAGGCACAGAGAAAAAACAGGTAAACTGGTTGTCCAGGAAAAAACACAAATGAGCCAAATAATCATAGGTAAGGAGGCCTAGACGTCTGTACCGCTACAGAGACTGAACAATCTGGCAGAGTCTGGAGGTCTGAACCAGGGTTATATACACAGCAGGGCTTGATTGGAGATTAGGTGCAGGTGAGGAGAACCAGCAGCTGCAGGAGATCAGATGGGCAGGCAGGAGGAGGGAACCCAGAGTCCACGCCCAGCAACACAGACAGACTGAGACAAACATGACACAATAGGGAGGGGAAAAACAACAGGAAAACACAAGGAAAGGGAGAGGCTAAGCCCAAACCCTAACAGTAGATGACTGCAGACCTCAAGAATCATATGGTCTTTGGATAATGTCTTGGGTCCTCAAGTGACAACTTTGGGCGTAAAATGTCTGTCTTGTCCAATGGGTTGTCTGAGGTATTTGGGGCTGTTTGTGATCTTTTAAGGTCTCTGAATGACATCAACAACTTGAGTCTTTTAGCCTTTTAGAGCACTGTAGACCACGAGATTACAGTCATATATTTTTACCTTAGCAGACCTAAGGCATCATGGTGACAGACTCAACATTTGTATGTGGGGCCCCTGTGGGCAGTTAAAGGGCCCTATATGTGACTGTCCCATGCTAATAGGCCACAATGGTGAGTTAATCCAAGTGGGCCCCCATGTGGGTTTTGCTAGGGCTACATGGATACCAAGTGGGCCCAAAATAGGTATCTTATCCATATCCATGTCTTATATTTATGATAATGCACCCTCTGTAGACATTTCAACAGTATCATACCAGCTGAGCGGCAATAAAATCTATTTTTCTGTTGAATCTTTCCAATGTGCTCCAGCTGCCAAAGGTTACAGGAAATTGATTATGAGTGAGTGTGTTTCTGCTGTGCTCTGTTTGTAGACATAGGAGTTCTTGTCAGCTGCTGAGCATGTTTTGGCTTCCTGTTACTCTCTGACAGTGGTACTATTCTTCAGTGCTTGGATATGTGTCACTGTGTGACAATGATAAATGTTGCTTCGACAGACTAAGGGAGCTTCTGGCCTTGGGAAAATGTTTCGCTCTTGTTACAGAAAAAATAAGAGTAAACTAATACACCTACATTATAGACAATAATGAATCCAGACTGAGCCAGCCATTTGGCCTCCTCCTCTGGCTGTGATTATGTGACACCAATCCACAGCTCTTAGTCACTCAGGTGCTAATGGACCCAGTATTAGTTCCAGCACTTTAGCTCATCTCACAGCGCTGGGAGAGGGAGGCATGTTGAGCCACTGCACTGAGGGACTGTCTTTGTCGACTTGCAGTGATAGAATCATAAACAAGGTGTCACAGAAACCT
>NW_024679639.1:0-205 GCF_008729295.1 Plectropomus leopardus | reverse complement strand
AGATTGGAAGTTGCACTCTGGCACTTTGACCTGACATATATAACAGTATTGCTCCACCATGGCGTTGTTTACAGTGAGCTGGCTGAAGTGGTTTCAGCTTTCGGGGTGTTAACGTATGCAGAGGGGTGGAGAGAACACACTGTACGCTCGGCGAGGAGGAGGAGGAGGAGGAGGAGTGTGTGTGAAGCACACAGATAACAAAAAC
>NW_024679638.1:0-408 GCF_008729295.1 Plectropomus leopardus | reverse complement strand
TCATTGCTTTGACATCCTTCAGAAACACTCATGTCACAGAGCAAATGAAAATGGCAATACAATTTGACTTGGCATCTCCTCCTGTAGATGCTCCCTGCTGTGGCTACACAGCAGATCAGCATGGACAATATGGAAACATGAGGAATAACATGCAAAACACCTTGTTAACAACTCCCATGATGCCAACATAGGCTTATTTTACTTTTTGCTGGAGGTTGTGGGTTAGAGTATTATTCTGCTTATTAAAATGTAAACTGTTGTTTTGCTGCCTCTTTAACTACTTCCATTTTGTGAAGAAAACTTGTTTATTTTTCTGTTATCACTTTGACTTTCCAACCATTGTTTGGTGAAGGAAGGGAAGCCAATCTCTGCAGAGCTGCCTACATTTCAAAATAGCCCACAGAAGTT
>NW_024679637.1:0-338 GCF_008729295.1 Plectropomus leopardus | reverse complement strand
AGTTTGATCAGTGATCAGAGTTTGATCAGTTTGATCAGAGTTTGATCAGAGTTTGATCAGTTTGATCAGAGTTTGATCAGCGTTTGATCAGTTTGATCAGGGTTTGATCAGTTTGATCAGGGTTTGATCAGTTTGATCAGTGATCAGAGTTTGATCAGAGTTTGATCAGTTTGATCAGTTTGATCAGAGTTTGATCAGTTTGATCAGTTTGATCAGAGTTTTATCAGTGATCAGAGTTTGATCAGAGTTTGATCAGTTTGATCAGTGATCAGAGTTTGATCAGTTTGATCGGTTTGATCAGTTTGATCAGAGTTTGATCAGAGTTTGATCAGTTTGGT
>NW_024679636.1:0-292 GCF_008729295.1 Plectropomus leopardus | reverse complement strand
AAATTGTCTCTGTGTCTTTAAAAGAAGAAATATTTATTTTAGTAAACGAGAGGTTGGAAGGATTTTAACAGATTTTGTGTTTTGTAGTTCGATGAATTAGACCAGGATGGATTATTTGTTGTTTATATGTGTTTCTTATATTTGATATTCTTTATTTAAAGTTGGGCTTTTTCTGTATCAGATAGCTGAGAAGTCTAGACAGCAGTGAGTTTTTTAAAGTGTGTGTGTGTGTGTGTTTGTGTGTCTGTCACTGTGTGTGTGTGTGTGTGTGTGTGTGTGTGTGTGTGTGTGT
>NW_024679635.1:0-468 GCF_008729295.1 Plectropomus leopardus | reverse complement strand
AGCAGAGCGCCATCTAGTTCCATTTTATTGGAGAGAAGACAGAAATTTCAATAGCTAATATCTCCAGCACTTGGCAACTGACATAAAAACAATCTAGACTGATAAATAACACTACAACTAAAAGAAAAAAATAGTTTTGTTTGTTTCTTAATTTTGCAGTGAACTGTCCTTTTAAAGTGTCTGAATGTTGGACTTAGTCCAGATATACAACTATGTATAAGCTTAATCAGTTATGTGTTTACAGCATGTTTCTGCTGCCGCCAGCTGGCCCAAAAAAAAACTGGTTATTTCAGTTTTGAGCATGAACTGGTTAGTTTAAACAGTTTCTTTTTAACTAAGAGGTTTTTCATCTGATAGTCTTGTTACTTCCTTTTCCCCTCGCACACCATTTATTTTTCACGTGTATTCGACTCACTGAAAATGGGCGGCAATGAAGAGGACGCTGGCTAAAGAGTTTCAGATGTCACA
>NW_024679634.1:0-314 GCF_008729295.1 Plectropomus leopardus | reverse complement strand
CCAGTAAGCTCCATTCCTCCTATTTTAGATACAAGCAGGGAGCTTCAGTGATGCTCACATTTCTGTTCTTTCATGCGGGCAAAGGGAACTTTTTTTGTGTTCTAGCTAAAATATGAGATGCTCCAGTGTTGCCACTGTTAAGGACCTGACGCAAAATAAGTGGGGCTGCTTTTATGTCTGTCGTCAAACCACCGAAGCGGTGTAAAACTGAATCAAACCACACTGGCCAGCCGCTCACCACAGCAATTTAATCTTTTCCCACTTCAGATGTCTTAAAGATCAGACATTACAAACTTTAATTTAGCTGTGATTGA
>NW_024679633.1:0-284 GCF_008729295.1 Plectropomus leopardus | reverse complement strand
GAACAACACGAGGAGGCGTCGTAATGACACTCTGTGGCGCCGTGAGAGAAAACACTTCAGATCGTAAGTCACCATCATCACCTCAAGTGAAGACACTGACAGGAGTAGTACATTCTGAATGGTGAGACACGGCGAGCAGGGAACGTTTCCCACAACACTCCCTAACATTACCTACGAGCTGCAATAATGTTTTAGAGAAAACACTTTAATGTTCGCTTAAAAACAACGTTCAGGACTTGTTATCGAGGACTGAGATTACAGAACTTTGTTTTAAATGAAAAGTT
>NW_024679632.1:0-353 GCF_008729295.1 Plectropomus leopardus | reverse complement strand
TGCATGAAAGTCCACAACTGTGTTGGACATGTCCCCGTGATCACACAGAAACCAATAAGTCAAGGAGATGCCATGACTTTTCCATCATAAACTACTGCCAAAAAGGCACAAATTGATGCTTTAAAAAATCAACAAAATACAGGAAATGAAATGCTTAAATCTCAAAACTGGGCAAGACCCACATCACTCAATGGTTCCACCCAAAGGATGACGAAACATGACAAAACAACTACATCCTTGATGATGGTAACAAAGATGGTGTCACATAAAACTCACTTTTTTCCACTTTCTATTATTTTTATTTTTTTTTTTTCATTGATTCTTAATCTAACCAGATTTGTCCCACTGAGATC
>NW_024679631.1:0-651 GCF_008729295.1 Plectropomus leopardus | reverse complement strand
CGATCTTTCCATCATTCACACATAAAGAATGATGAATGTGCGTTCAGATTATGACAAAGTCTGAATTCCAACCAAGTTAAAGAAGAGCTCACGGTTCCAAAAAACTGCACTGTGAATTTTTTTGACTGAATATAAACATTTCACTATTGCGAATGTTGGAAAAATATTATTTATAAAGTATTGTACAGTTCATGGCGTCCATATTCAAAAGAGGTATGTTTCCTTCTTATTTAAGAATAAAACTACAAAGTTATCAACATTAAGGAAAACAGGACTTTATTACTGGAGACCTAATAATAGATATAGTTTGATAGGGTTGCAACTAATAATTACTTTCTTTATTGATGAATCTGCCCATTATATTCTTGATTTATTAGTTAATCGTCTTATCAATAAAATGACAGAAAATAGTGAAAAATGCCCTGTGTAATTTCCAAGAGCATAAAATTTCCACATTTAAGAAGCACAAATGTTTGGTTTTGTCGTTTTTTTCACTGAAAAATTACTAAAACAAATATGTGAGTCTCAAAATTCCTGCAATATAATTTTCTGTCTCCAGACTAATCATCTAATTATTGCTGCTCTTACCTCAACTGTTTTTTTGTTTTGTTTTTGTTTTTTTTAATATTTCACGATCATGAAGCCTGAAAA
>NW_024679630.1:0-346 GCF_008729295.1 Plectropomus leopardus | reverse complement strand
AGTGTGGAGCCTCGTGGGATGTGTGCGTGGGCACGCGGAGTTGGCGACGCACACTTAGCGGCACTTGAGGCTTTGCCTCGATTACATCGTCTGACTCTAGCTGGGCTTCCTGGGGTCCTTAGGGGGACAGGGCTGGTCCAGCTGACCAGGCACTGCAGTGACCTACGGGTGTTATCCCTCGCCAACATGGGATCACTAAAAACCATGAACTACGCCCCGGCTTTGCTGGACACACTTAAACAGTGCAAACAGCTACAGGAACTCAGGTTAGAAGATGTCTTTGTGTACCGGTCATTACCGTAATGCTAAATACTAACAACAGTCATAATTATTATTATTAATTATT
>NW_024679629.1:0-1485 GCF_008729295.1 Plectropomus leopardus | reverse complement strand
AAAAGTGCACATTTGCATAGTTTTTGTGCATATTTGCATCAGTGTGTATGCAGCTCCATCGTTAGAAATGCCTGTGGCTCTGTGTGTGTGTGTGTGTGTGTGTGTGTGTCTGTGTCTGTGTGTGTGTGCCTTCGTGCAGCTTTCACTAAACGTCAAACGTGTGAGTTGGTGACAGAGAGAAAGCTGCTACAGCATGCTTGAGCTCCCTCATCTCTCTCTGTGTTCCCTGCTTGCTGCTGTATCAACTATGTTCACTAATCAAACATGAAAAGAATGATGGCGGGGGGTGGTGGTGGGAGTGGGTTACCTCGGGACACGAGTTTACTCAGCAGTGGTTGACGTCTAATTGTCCCCATTTTTGTGAGAGCAAAACAGGTCACTAAAGGCTTTAGAGCTGATTGTGATTTTGCTTTGCATCACTATTCTCACTGAGAGTTTATTTAAGCAGCAACATTAATTTCATTTAAATCATTCTGGTTGGATAAAAAGTACAATATAATTATGATTTCAGATTAGTTTAATGAGTAACATGGTGCAGATTGGATTGACACAGCTATTTTAACCCCTAACATAGATTTTGCTTCGGTTCTCCAGTAGCTTTTTAGCTGTAGCTGGTAACATTTCTTTATAAATAAAATAACCGTTTCTTTTATATTTGCTTAAAATGTCGCTATAATTACACAGCACTAAATGAGACAGATAATCTGCGAAAAGAAAATCATACTCCTTTGCCAACTCGATCACTTTGTAGCGCTTCTTTCGGCTTTATTGCACATGAACTTAAGTGGCCAATCAGAGCTGAGGAGACTCTAAAGCAGCTGTCAGTCACTGCTTGTGGACGGTGGTCAAACTGTCAAACTGATCAAATATGACGATTGATATTATCAAGATTCTGTTACTGAGTTGTCTACTTCTCACCTCAAATGGTTTCATGAACATATTTTAGTGCACTGTTTAACTGTAAGATGAGAGAGGTGGTCAGTCCAGCGGGTGCTGCATGATTCTTTAGTCAACTGTTTCCAACATGGTGGCCAGGTCAGAAACTTTCTTATTTTACAGATAAACAGTGCACTAAAACCTGTTTATGAAAACATCTGAGGTGAGCAATAGACAATAACGTGACAGACTGATTATTTCTATTAGATCAACGCTGCCTAGTTTTACAGTTTGACCACAGATTAAGAACAGTGATTGACAAAATTGACAGCTGCTTTAGGGATTCCACAGCTCTGGTTGTTTTTGGTGTACAGTGGATTTTAGCAAATGCCATTAGAGGCAGCAGAAAGAGGAGGAAGAACATGATTTTTTTTTTTCACAGTCTATCTGTCTCATGTACTTCTTGCAGAATAAAGTGGCAGTTTCAGCAAATATGACACAAAGTTATTCTCATAAAAGTTACCAACTACAGTATTAAAACTGTACTAATGAACATTTTGTGTAAACAATGTATAAAATGATGATGTGATGATGTAAGCAGACAAATTT
>NW_024679628.1:0-215 GCF_008729295.1 Plectropomus leopardus | reverse complement strand
TGTGTGTGTGTGTGTGTGTGTGTGTGTGTGTGTGTGTGTGTGTGTGTGTGTGTGTGTGTACTTTGTGTGTTGCATGTTAGGCAATGCTAAGTTGGAGTGATGCCTGCATATTATCTGTAAGAGCAATGTAAAACAAAACACATTAAAAGAACAGACACTATTAGGATCTTGAAAAGTACAACAGTGAATGCCAAGAAGCTGAATAACTTCAGCAG
>NW_024679627.1:0-234 GCF_008729295.1 Plectropomus leopardus | reverse complement strand
AACGTGGCTTTATCCAATGTTCAGATTTTTAAGATATTGCATTATTTTCATATTTTAACAAACTTAAAAAAAAAACCAACTTGAATTACAAAATGTGTCTTACTGTATGCAATCAACTTGGTAAGTTAAAAGTTTCTCCCTGTTCACCTGCAGTGCTTCCCTACAAAGATGTAAAGTAAAAACTAAGGAATAACATCAGAGGTGAAAGTGTTAATTAACACCTTAAAGGGTTTT
>NW_024679626.1:0-418 GCF_008729295.1 Plectropomus leopardus | reverse complement strand
ACGTGAACGTCCACGCCTGTTTGTGTCTCAGCTCAGAAGTGTCTGACGTCAGATCCACATGAGACTGAGTCAGTCCAACACCAACGCTCATCCAAGGCCCAAAACAACCTCAACATGTCCGGAAAACAACCTCAACATGTCCTGAAAAAAAAACAACTCAACATGTCCGGAAAATAACCTCAACATGTCCTGAAAAAAAACAACTCAACATGTCCGGAAAACAACCTCAACATGTCCTGAAAACAACCTCAACATGTCCCGAAAACAACCTCAAAATGTCCTAACAAACAACGTCAACATGTCCGGAAAACAACCTCAACATGTCCTGAAAAAAAAACAACTCAACATGTAGGGAAAACAACCTCAACATGTCCTGAAAACAACCTCAACATGTCCGGAAAACAACCTCAACATGTCC
>NW_024679625.1:0-523 GCF_008729295.1 Plectropomus leopardus | reverse complement strand
CATTGCCTTGTTTTTTTTGTTTGTTCTGGTTTTTTTTTCTTCTACCTTATTTTTCTTTGGTTTTATTTATTTATTTTTTTTTTAATCATCCTGTACTTTTTACACTTTTTTGCTAGTTTTTGTGTAATTTCTTCTTAAGCTGCTCATTGCCTTTTACCTATATTTTAAAAAACAAATCATGCCAGTTTTCTCAGGTCTCATGGATTTAATATAAATAATACAATCATAAAAAGCAAAACTTCATATTAAGATAATGACATCAGATTCTCACGTGGACGGGCAGATCACTACTAAGCTCGAAAGCTTTTCCGCATGCTTCGCTCATGTACAGTTTCTCTCCTGTATGAATTGTGTTATCTGTTTTGTGTTACCTGACTGAATCTTCTCCTGCACATGATGCACAAATACAGTTTCTTCTCTGTGTGAATCCTTATGTGCATGTGAAATGATGATTTCTGACTAAATCCAGTCCCACGGATGCCTTGCCAAATCAGACACATAAAAGTTCACTTTTGTGCAGATT
>NW_024679624.1:0-310 GCF_008729295.1 Plectropomus leopardus | reverse complement strand
ACCCTGGACACAGGTGTGAATGGAAGAAGTATATAAGTGAACTGTCTCAGCTGTCTAATTGGGCTTGGATCACTGAAACACATCTCAAAATGAAGTGTAAACAGGGTATATTACGGTCACCTGGATATTTTAATTAAGTCAAAAGCTTATGCACTTACAGAGACAATGAAACCTCATGCAATATAGACAAGATTGTATTTGTTGTCACAGAAGAGGCAGTGTATCCACTATACTGCCTTTCTCACTGTGACTGCTTCACTTTTTAACCATAGATTAAATTAATGTTAGAGGCATAATCAGTCAATAAATA
>NW_024679623.1:0-361 GCF_008729295.1 Plectropomus leopardus | reverse complement strand
AACAATAAACACAAACAGTATCGTCAGTGTAAACAAAAACAACAGTTTGGATATGATGTGGTGACTGAACAGTTTATATGTGACCAGCCTACATACTCATCAATTTCATCTACCCTTCAAACCAAAACAAAAACAAAAACGCACTCACACTTGTAACCTTCAAACTCTTCTGCTGAAACTGAATTACACGTTTTTAAACTTGCATTATTCCAGACTTTGACCCCAAAATCAGAGATACACCTCCTTTTACTTCCTCTTTAGCGTTTTACACAGTAAACTTACAAACATGTCTCAGATCATATTTGCTCTCCTGCATCGAAAATAACTTTTGCACAGAGTCTGGGAGCAACATCGATATTTA
>NW_024679622.1:0-303 GCF_008729295.1 Plectropomus leopardus | reverse complement strand
AAATGTCTTAAGATCCTAAAAACGTCTTAAAATCCTTAAATCCTAGAAACATTAGAAATGTGTTAAAATCCTAGAAATGTCCAAAAAGCCTAGAAATGTCCCCAAAACCCAGAAACATGTATGGGGCTGCTGTGACTGGCCCCTGGCCTGACATTTTGTAAAAGTGGCCCCCAAATCAAAGCGAGTTGAGGATCCCGGTCATTAAGTTCGGTCCACCCCGCTGAGCTTTAATCAGAGCCGGACCTGCAGAGCAAATGTCTGCGTCGTGGCTGGATGTCCACAGCACTTTAAATCATTCAAACG
>NW_024679621.1:0-959 GCF_008729295.1 Plectropomus leopardus | reverse complement strand
AGCTATGTTTATAAAATGGTTAAAAAAAGGGAAATGCATCACAAAAATATTTAAGAAAGGTTTGTTGCACTATACAGTTTCATATAAACATAAAATAACATTCCTTACCGTTTTAAAAAGATAAAGAGTCATGTTTTAATGTACTATAAACAATTACAACTTTCATTATTTAGCTGCTATTAGAAGATTATATTTCTTTATATAAGCTATTGGATGGAATGACTAACTGAAAAACGCATGATGCAAAAATTGCTAAAAATGTGAAAAAATAAAATTCCTTTCTGCAATCTTAAATGTACCAATCAATGCCATCTTCATTCACCTTACAACATCACACTGAGGTGTTCAAACCCAGGGCCCTTTCAAACACCTTCTGTGCATCCTCAGAGAGCATGTCAAGGAATTTATTGAGAGCAAAGTAGGTGAAGGTGAAAGAGAGGGCCATTGCTGCTGGGATTCCAAGTATTGGAATGAATCTGGTTCCTTCCTCTGCTGCCAATAATGTAGCTACAACTCCAAGTTCAGCAAGCAGCTTCAGGACAAGCTCTGGTGTTATATCTACTGCAGCCAGTGATGAAACTATGATGGCAAGCAGATCATCCAATGTCACACCTGTACTATCAGCAAGTCTCCGCAGTGACGGGATATCAAGACCAAACCCAAATACCCATCTTGTAACAACACCAACCAACAGGCTTATGTCAACAGCAGTAGAGAGTCCAGGAACTGGTACAGCTGCTACAGCTGCACTAAGTGTTGCTAAGTATTTTATTTTGGAATGAAAAGCCTTTTTCTTCTTGTTGATGACCTCCAGGCTGATGTTGGGCATGGCCAGCAGCAGAGCATGTTTCTTGTGTGCAGGAAGTTCTCTCTCTAAGGTGTTTAATAACAGAGAGAAGTCATACAGGCGGGGATGATGGTTGGACACCAGGAAGACTTGAGGAGAGACCACACCTTGT
>NW_024679620.1:0-269 GCF_008729295.1 Plectropomus leopardus | reverse complement strand
GAGAGGGAGGCCATGGACACATACATCAGAGACTCCCTGGCCAGTGGTCTTATCCGGCCGTCCTCATCTCCTGCTGGGGCTGGGTTCTTCTTTGTGGGGAAGAAGGACGGATCCCTGCGGCCCTGTATTGATTATAGGGGGTTGAACGAAATTACTGTTATGAATCGTTACCCCCTCCCTCTCATGGCATCTGCATTCGAGCTACTACAGGGGGCGACCATATTCACGAAGCTCGATCTACGTAACGCCTACCACTTGGTGCGCATCCG
>NW_024679619.1:0-336 GCF_008729295.1 Plectropomus leopardus | reverse complement strand
GTCAGGTCTGTAATAATAGCATACAGTGGAGCCTGTTGTAACTACTTTACACCACTGCTCAGTGCTTAGCAATCTGGCTTCTTAGGGCAGGCCAGACTGTACTTGGCAGCGGCGGGCCTTTTCCCAGCAATCTCCCCAAATGGCAGTATGCATGCCACTGCATCAGACACACCACTTACTCCTCTGGATGGAAGATTGTTATATTAAAATTCCCACGTCACTGTGATAACCTTGTAACATCAACATAAAAAGCACATTCTTACTGTCGTAATGGTTTGTGTCCTACCCATTGTAGGAGTGGGAATTAGCTCCTGGCCCGTCCACTCAGTGCTATTT